>NC_088416.1:35746866-35971206 GCF_034236695.1 Oncorhynchus nerka
CTGTGAACAGGCGGCAATTGTCTGCAGCTAAATCTGGCTTGAGTAAGGTGTGCTGGTCTGTGTGCTCAGTGATGACAGCTTTTGGCCTGAAAACATCTAGTCTTTCAGGTATCTGACATTTCCACTCTCTCAATGACTTCTCAAGTTGAAGTGTCTTAAACACCCCAACACTGGACCTGAGAAAAAGACCAGCAAAACCACAGATGGAAATGGGTAAAAGCACAGAGAGAGAGAGAGAGAGAGAGATAGAGAGAGGAGGTATCAGGAATCAGGAGGAGAGAGAGGAGGTATCAGGAATCAGGAGGAGAGAGAGAGGAGGTATCAGGAATCAAGAGGAGAGAGAGGAGGTATCAGGAATCAGGAGGAGAGAAAGAGGAGGTATCAGGAATCAAGAGGAGAGAGGAGGTATCAGGAATCAGGAGGAGAGAGAGAGGAGGTATCAGGAATCAGGAGAGAGAGGAGGTATCAGGAATCAGGAGGAGAGAGAGGAAGAGAGAAAGGACAATACTGAAGTAGGACAGAGCACAGGGGAGGCTGTCTGTCCCAGATCAGTCGTTTACCGCGGGCAGGAGGAGAAGAGAGGAAGAAGAGAGAGAGAGAGAGAGAGAGAGAGAGAGCGAGAGAGAGAGAGAGAGAGTAAACGAGTGGGCTAAATCTGGAGTTATGAACTATCCCCCCAGAGCAAAATAGCAAATACTGAAGAGGAAGTCCTCCTGCCTTCTCTGCACTTGAACAAACACACCAGGAGAGAGAGGCAGGAGGGCAACACGGAACAATGTCTTATTGAGTGTGAGAGGGTGAGAGGCCATGAAAGGAGGGACAGACAGAACAGAGATGAAGGAAAGGAAGACCAGATGTAGTAAGCATCATGTTTCTCCTCGAAAAGACATCTGAAAGAGCATTGATCTGTCTAAACAACATGGACTACAGTAAGGTAACTCAAAACCTCCTTGTTCAAGGCAGATAAGCAGATGCCTGTAGAGAGTGAACGTAAACGTTACATAAGCAAAATTACATTCAAACTCATTTTTGAGAGATATTGAAACATCTGGCATCTGCTAAATGACTTAAATGTAAATGTAAAGAGGTATAATCCTCAGTGGATGTGTTAACCATGTGTTGCCGCTGTGTCAAGTCTGACACATTTCAGAACAGAGTCCAATGATTGGTATTTCCCTGCCAACGCAGGCTGAATATTAAGTCAGTGACTCAGAAGAACAGTGGCTCATCAGAAGCCTTTACAGGACCTCCACTGCCTTCATGGGAAACAGAAATAGACATTAAAGCCATGTCCATTAGCTGCTTGGATACTCAGTGAATTCATCAGTCTATTGATTGCCATCTCTACATCAGCTGTTGGTCCCACTGGAGTCCCTTTGGCTTCCATCCAGCTCCCAAGGTAAACCCTTACCTACCAGCCTTGTGCTGAGCCTCCAGTCCTGAGGTGCCTCTCCTACTCTGCCTCCAGTCCTGAGGTGCCTCTCCTCCTCTGCCTCCAGTCCTGATGTGCCTCTCCTACTCTGCCTCCCTGCCTCCAGTCCTGAGGTGCCTCTCCTACTCTGCCTCCCTGCCTCCAGTCCTGAGGTGCCTCTCCTACTCTGCCTCCAGTCCTGAGGTGCCTCTCCTACTCTGCCTCCCTGCCTCCAGTCCTGAGGTGCCTCTCCTACTCTGCCTCCCTGCCTCCAGTCCTGAGGTGCCTCTCCTACCCTGCTTCCCTGCCTCCAGTCCTGAGGTGCCTCTCCTACTCTGCCTCCCAGCCTCCAGTCCTGAGGTGCCTCTCCTACACTGCCTCCCTGCCTCCAGTCCTGAGGTGCCTCTCCTACTCTGCCTCCCAGCCTCCAGTCCTGAGGTGCCTCTCCTACTCTGCCTCCCTGCCTCCAGTCCTGAGGTGCCTCTCCTACTCTGCATCCCTGCCTCCAGTCCTGAGGTGCCTCTCCTACTCTGCCTCCCTGCCTCCAGTCCTGAGGTGCCTCTCCTACTCTGCATCCCTGCCTCCAGTCTTGAGGTGCCTCTCCTCCTCTGCCTCCCTGCCTCCAGTCCTGAGGTGCCTCTCCTACTCTGCCTCCCTGCCTCCAGTCCTGAGGTGCCTCTCCTACTCTGCATCCCTGCCTCCAGTCCTGAGGTGCCTCTCCTACCCTGCTTCCCTGCCTCCAGTCCTGAGGTGCCTCTCCTACCCTGCTTCCCTGCCTCCAGTCCTGAGGTGCCTCTCCTACCCTGTCTCCTGTCCTGTATGCTGCCTCTGAACCAGCCTTGTCTTTCTCTACCCTTACCCTGGCCTTCCCAGTGATATTCCAGGCTCTGCCAGACTTTGATAGCCTTTTATGGTCATAATCTACTCAAAAAGTCAACGCAGCCATCCAGAAGAGGGTGGACTCCCCTCTAGAGCCTTAAGGGTTCTTCCTAGATGTTTGACTTGGCTACTATCGACCTGGCTTTCTCAATTGCTTGATAATTAATGGTCAGTTTCTCAAACAATCAGGTTGCAGATGAGTGAAGTCCTGGTCTGTGTGTGACTTGATCAGTATGAGCATGATGTTTGACAGTCATTGAGTCACTGTTCGTCACAATATAAACGGCTCAGTTTGTCTGCCAATCAATATGAGTGTGTGTAGCTGTGTGTATAATTCATCTAGTGCTGAGTAGTGGTGTGTGTGTAGGTGGTAAGTACAGCCACACTCCTACCTAATAAGTGTATTTCAGCTTAGCGTATTGGCGTCATGGCATGAGAGGACCACTTGAGGAACAAAGACATTTTCAGGACGGTATTCCCACATACTGACACACAGTCAGCAGGGAGCAGCACCAACACTGGGCTCTACGTCAGGAACACTGACACACAGTCAGCAGGGAGCAGCACCAACACTGGGCTCTACGTCAGGAACACTGACACACAGTCAGCAGGGAGCAGCACCAACACTGGGCTCTACGTCAGGAACACTGACACACAGTCAGCAAGGAGGGCAGCACCAACACTGGGCTCTACGTCAGCAACACTGACACACAGTCAGCAGGAGCAGCACCAACACTGGGCTCTACGTCAGGAACACTGACACACAGTCAGCAGGGAGCAGCACCAACACTGGGCTCTACGCTGACACACAGTCAGCAGGGAGCAGCACCAACACTGGGCTCTCGTCACAACACTGACACACAGTCAGCAGGGAGCAGCACCAACACTGGGCTCTACGTCAGGAACACTGACACACAGTCAGCAGGGAGCAGCACCAACACTGGGCTCTACGTCAGGAACACTGACACACAGTCAGCAGGGAGCAGCACCACACTGGGCTCTACGTCAGGAACACTGACACACAGTCAGCAGGGAGCAGCACCGACACTGGGCTCTACGTCAGGAACACTGACACACAGTCAGCAGGGAGCAGCACCGACACTGGGCTCTACGTCAGGAACACTGACACACAGTCAGCAGGGAGCAGCACCGACACTGGGCTCTACGTCAGGAACACTGACACACAGTCAGACACACAGTCACTGGGCTCTAGGGAGCACTGACACACAGTCAGCAGGGAGCAGCACTGGGGCTCTACGTCAGCAACACTGACACACAGTCAGCAGGGAGCAGCACCGACACTGGGCTCTACGTCAGGAACACTGACACACAGTCAGCAGGGAGCAGCACCGACACTGGGCTCTACGTCAGCAACACTGACACACAGTCAGCAGGGAGCAGCACCGACACTGGGCTCTACGTCAGGAACACTGACACACAGTCAGCAGGGAGCAGCACCGACACTGGGCTCTACGTCAGGAACACTGACACACAGTCAGCAGGGAGCAGCACCGACACTGGGCTCTACGTCAGCAACACTGACACACAGTCAGCAGGGAGCAGCACCAACACTGGGCTCTACGTCAGGAACACTGACACACAGTCAGCAGGGAGCAGCACCAACACTGGGCTCTACGTCAGGAACACTGACACACAGTCAGCAGGGAGCAGCACCGACACTGGGCTCTACGTCAGCAACACTGACACACAGTCAGCAGGGAGCAGCACCGACACTGGGCTCTACGTCAGGAACACTGACACACAGTCAGCAGGGAGCAGCACCGACACTGGGCTCTACGTCAGCAACACTGACACACAGTCAGCAGGGAGCAGCACCAACACTGGGCTCTACGTCAGGAACACTGACACACAGTCAGCAGGGAGCAGCACCGACACTGGGCTCTACGTCAGGAACACTGACACACAGTCAGCAGGGAGCAGCACCGACACTGGGCTCTACGTCAGCAACACTGACACACAGTCAGCAGGGAGCAGCACCAACACTGGGCTCTACGTCAGCAACACTGACACACAGTCAGCAGGGAGCAGCACCGACACTGGGCTCTACGTCAGGAACACTGACACACAGTCAGCAGGGAGCAGCACCGACACTGGGCTCTACGTCAGCAACACTGACACACAGTCAGCAGGGAGCAGCACCGACACTGGGCTCTACGTCAGGAACACTGACACACAGTCAGCAGGGAGCAGCACCGACACTGGGCTCTACGTCAGCAACACTGACACACAGTCAGCAGGGAGCAGCACCGACACTGGGCTCTACGTCAGGAACACTGACACACAGTCAGCAGGGAGCAGCACCGACACTGGGCTCTACGTCAGCAACACTGACACACAGTCAGCAGGGAGCAGGACCAACACTGGGCTCTACGTCAGCAACACTGACACACAGTCAGCAGGGAGCAGCACCAACACTGGGCTCTACGTCAGGAACACTGACACACAGTCAGCAGGGAGCAGCACCAACACTGGGCTCTACGTCAGGAACACTGACACACAGTCAGCAGGGAGCAGCACCAACACTGGGCTCTACGTCAGCAACACTGACACACAGTCAGCAGGGAGCAGCACCGACACTGGGCTCTACGTCAGGAACACTGACACACAGTCAGTAGGGAGCAGCACCGACACTGGGCTCTACGTCAGGATCACTGACACACAGTCAGCAGGGAGCAGCACCAACACTGGGCTCTACGTCAGCAACACTGACACACAGTCAGCAGGGAGCAGCACCAACACTGGGCTCTACGTCAGGAACACTGACACACAGTCAGCAGGGAGCAGCACCAACACTGGGCTCTACGTAGGAACACTGACACACAGTCAGCAGAGAGCAGCACCGACACTGGGCTCTACGTCAGGAACACTGAAGAAATGCTCTGGAACTTAAGTATTTTTAAACTAAGTATTTTTAAACCTCCTGCTTTGGGCTGGATGTGTCATCACATGCATAATGTATGAGCATAATTACTGTACGAAATGCCTAGTTTGAAAGCAACAGTTTAACTGGAAGCAGTGCTGTGCCATTTCCCCTACGTGGGCCGGCCCCCTAGCAATTCCAGTTCAACCAACGAGCTTCAGCCCCTCGCCATATGAGTGACAGCTAGCAAGATGCACATGATGCAGCCACAGCAGAGAGAAAGAGAGCTATGACGTGGTGCACATATCTGCACATATGTGATGTAGTACGCAATTTTCGAGGACCACTTTTTGCTCGTGAGTGCTACTTTCAGAACTACTGGCTAAAAAGTTGACAAAAGTACAGGAGTACCCTTTAACATTTAGCAGATGCCCGTATCCAGAGCGACTTACAGGAGTAATTAGGTTTAAGTGACTTGCTAAAGGGCACATTGACTGATTTTTCTCCTAGTCACCTCGGGGATTCAAACCAGTGACCTTTCGTTTACTGGCCCAACATTCTTCACTGCTAGGCTACCCAGCAATACATCCTTGTATCAAACACACACTCAGAAATACACACACATACTGTACAGTAGTGGGAGTTGAGAGAGAAAGGCAGAGGAGAAGTTTCTACATGTTGGGCAAAGGAATGTCAGTGTCATTCCAGTTTTGTAATTTGTCAATCTCTCTCACCATTGAGGCTAATTTTAGATCTCCCTTTGTGTGCCTGTCTGATTATCCACTCTGTCATCCTCTCATCTCTCCCGCCACCCGCCCGCAGCTAATGTGCACATATAAAACACCAACAGTGTGTGTGTGTGTGTGTGTGTGTGTGTGTGTGTGTGTGCCTGCGCATGGCGTCTGTGTCCAAATATCTTCCCTAAATCTGGTCCCTATCAATAGTTGAATCAACAGTGTAATTTTCTCTTCTGCTTTATGAGGTACAGGCTCCCTCCTTCCCTTTATGAGGTACAGGCTCCCTCCCTCCCTTTATGAGGTACAGGCTCCCTCCCTCCCTTTATGAGGTACAGGCTCCCTCCCTCCCTCCCTTTATGAGGTACAGACTCCCTCCCTCCCTCCCTTTATGAGGTACAGGCTCCCTCCCTCCCTTTATGAGGTACAGGCTCCCTCCCTCCCTTTATGAGGTACAGGCTACCTCACTCCCTCCCTTTATGAGGTACAGACTCCCTCCCTCCCTCCCTTTATGAGGTACAGGCTCCCTCCCTCCCTTTATGAGGTACAGGCTCCCTCCCTCCCTTTATGAGGTACAGGCTCCCTTCCTCCCTTTATGAGGTACAGGCTCCCTCCCTCCCTTTATGAGGTACAGGCTCCCTCCCTCCCTTTATGAGGTACAGGCTCCCTCCCTCCCTCCCTTTATGAGGTACAGGCTCCCTCCCTCCCTCCCTTTATGAGGTACAGGCTCCCTCCCTCCCTTTATGAGGTACAGGCTCCCTCCCTCCCTCCCTTTATGAGGTACAGGCTCCCTCCCTCCATTTATGAGGTACAGGCTCCCTCCCTCCCTTTATGAGGTACAGGCTCCCTCCCTCCCTCCCTTTATGAGGTACAGGCTCCCTCCCTCCCTCCCTTTATGAGGTACAGGCTCCCTCCCTCCCTTTATGAGGTACAGGCTCCCTCCCTCCCTTTGAGGTACAGGGTCCCTCCCTCCCTTTATGAGGTACAGGCTCCCTCCCTCCCTTTGAGGTACAGGCTCCCTCCCTCCCTTTATGAGGTACAGGCTCCCTCTGTCCCTTTATGAGGTACAGGCTCCCTCCCTCCCTTTATGAGGTACAGGCTCCCTCCCTCCCTTTATGAGGTACAGGCTCCCTCCCTCCCTTTATGAGGTACAGGCTCCCTCCCTCCCTTTATGAGGTACAGGGTCCCTCCCTCCCTTTATGAGGTACAGGCTCCCTCCCTCCCTTTATGAGGTACAGGCTCCCTCCCTCCCTTTATGAGGTACAGGGTCCCTCCCTCCCTTTATGAGGTACAGGCTCCCTCCCTCCCTTTATGAGGTACAGGCTCCCTCCCTCCCTCCCTTTATGAGGTACAGGCTCCCTCCCTCCCTTTATGAGGTACAGGCTCCCTCCCTCCCTTTATGAGGTACAGGCTCCCTCCCTCCCTTTATGAGGTACAGGCTCCCTCCCTCCCTTTATGAGGTACAGGGTCCCTCCCTCCCTTTATGAGGTACAGGCTCCCTCCCTCCCTTTATGAGGTACAGGCTCCCTCCCTCCCTTTATGAGGTACAGGCTCCCTCCCTCCCTTTATGAGGTACAGGCTCCCTCCCTCCCTTTATGAGGTACAGGCTCCCTCCCTTTATGAGGTACAGGCTCCCTCCGTCCCTTTATGAGGTACAGGCTCCCTCCCTCCCTTTATGAGGTACAGGCTCCCTCCCTCCCTTTATGAGGTACAGGCTCCCTCCCTCCCTTTATGAGGTACAGGCTCCCTCCCTCCCTTTATGAGGTACAGGCTCCCTCCCTCCCTTTATGAGGTACAGGCTCCCTCCGTCCCTTTATGAGGTACAGGCTCCCTCCCTCCCTTTATGAGGTACAGGCTCCCTCCGTCCCTTTATGAGGTACAGGCTCCCTCCCTCCCTTTATGAGGTACAGGCTCCCTCCCTCCCTTTATGAGGTACAGGCTCCCTCCCTCCCTTTATGAGGTACAGGCTCCCTCCCTCCCTTTATGAGGTACAGGCTCCCTCCCTCCCTTTATGAGGTACAGGCTCCCTCCCTCCCTTTATGAGGTACAGGCTCCCTCCCTCCCTTTATGAGGTACAGGCTCCCTCCCTCCCTTTATGAGGTACAGGCTCCCTCCGTCCCTTTCTCTCAGCCTCTTGCTGCATCATCAAGGCTTGTGTGTAATTAAATGTGCCCAGTACAATGACCCATCAACACCCAGTGATCAGTGTTTCCTCCAATGGCTGAAATGATGGAGGAAGAACATCAGAGACAAAGACATCTATAAAAAGACTCAGATAATGACAGGGACAGAGCAGACCAACCGTGTACTTCCATCTGAAGAAGGTCCTTATAATACAACCTCATAATAATCCTTATAATAACACAGCCTTATAATAATAATCCTTATAATAATACAGCCATATAATATAGCCTTATAATAATCCAACTTTATAATAATCTTTATAATAATACAGCCTTGTAATAATCCTTATAATAATACAGCCTTGTAATAATCCTTATAATAATACAGCCTTGTAATAATCCTTATAATAATACAACCTTGTAATAATCCTTATAATAATACAACCTTGTAATAATACAGCCTTATAATAGAGACAGTGGGGGAGAGACTGTATGTGTGTGTGGGGAGGGGTAACAGTGGGGAGAGACTATATGTGTGTGTGGAGAGGGGTAACAGTGGGGGAGAGACTGTATGTGTGTGTGGGGAGGGGTAACAGTGGGGAGAGACTATATGTGTGTGTGGGGAGGGGTAACAGCGGGGAGAGATTCTATATGTGTGTGTGGGAGGGGTAACAGTGGGGAGAGACTATATGTGTGTGTGGAGAGGGGTAACAGTGGGGGAGAGACTGTATGTGTGTGTGGGGAGGGGGGTAACAGTGGGGAGAGACTGTATGTGTGTGTGGGGAGGGGTAACAGTGGGGAGAGATTCTATATGTGTGTGTGGGGAGGGGTAACAGTGGGGAGAGACTGTATGTGTGTGTGGGGAGGGGTAACAGTGGGGAGAGATTCTATATGTGTGTGTGGGGAGGGGTAACAGTGGGGAGAGACTGTATATGTGTGTGTGTGGGGAGGGGTAACAGTGGGGAGGGAGAGACTGTATATGTGTGTGTGTGGGGAGGGGTAACAGTGGGGAGAGACTGTATGTGTGTGTGGGGAGGGGTAACAGTTGGGAAGAGACTGTATGTGTGTGTGGGGAGGGGTAACAGTGGGGAGAGACTGTATGTGTGTGTGGGGAGGGGGTAACAGTTGGGGAGAGACTGTATGTGTGTGTGGGGAGGGGTAACAGTGGGGAGAGATTCTATATGTGTGTGTGGGGGGAGGGGTAACAGTGGGGAGAGATTCTATATGTGTGTGTGGGGAGGGGTAACAGTGGGGAGAGACTGTATGTGTGTGTGGGGAGGGGTAACAGTGGGGAGAGACTGTATGTGTGTGTGGGGAGGGGTAACAGTTGGGGAGAGACTGTATGTGTGTGTGGGGAGGGGTAACAGTGGGGAGAGACTGTATGTGTGTGTGGGAAGGGGTAACAGTGGGGAGACTGTATGTGTGTGTGGGGAGGGGTAACAGTGGGGAGAGATTCTATATGTGTGTGTGGGGAGGGGTAACAGTAGGGAGAGACTGTATGTGTGTGTGGGGAGGGGTAACAGTTGGGAAGAGACTGTATGTGTGTGGGGGGAGGGGTAGCAGTGGGAAGAGACTGTATGTGTGTGTGGGGAGGGGTAACAGTGGGGAGAGACTGTATGTGTGTGTGGGGAGGGGTAACAGTGGGGAGAGACTGTATGTGTGTGTGGGGAGGGGTAACAGTGGGGAGAGACTGAATGTGTGTGTGGGGAGGGGTAACAGTTGGGAAGAGACTGTATGTGTGTGGGGGAGGGGTAACAGTTGGGAAGAGACTGTATGTGTGTGGGGGAGGGGTAACAGTGGGGAGAGACTGAATGTGTGTGTGGGGAGGGGTAACAGTTGGGAAGAGACTGTATGTGTGTGTGGGGAGGGGTAACAGTTGGGAAGAGACTGTATGTGTGTGGGGGAGGGGTAACAGTGGGGAGAGACTGTATGTGTGTGGGGGAGGGGTAACATTTGGGGAGAGACTGTATGTGTGTGTGTGGGGAGGGGTAACAGTTGGGAAGAGACTGTATGTGTGTGTGTGTGGTGGAGGGGTAACAGTTGGGAGAGACTGTATATGTGTGTGGGGAGAAGTAACAGTGGGGAGAGACTGTATGTGTGTGTGTGTGGGGGAGGGGTAACAGTTGGGAAGAGACTGTATGTGTGTGTGGGGAGAAGTAACAGTGGGAAGAGACTGTATGTGTGTGTGTGTGGTGGAGGGGTAACAGTTGGGAGAGACTGTATATGTGTGTGGGGAGAAGTAACAGTGGGGAGAGACTGTATGTGTGTGGGGGAGGGGTAACAGTGGGGAGAGACTGTGTGTGTGTGTGGGGAGGGATAACAGTGGGGAGAGACTGTATGTGTGTGTGTGTGGGGGGGGGTAACAGTTGGGAAGAGACTGTATGTGTGTGTGGGGAGAAGTAACAGTGGGGAAGAGACTGTATGTGTGTGTGTGTGGTGGAGGGGTAACAGTTGGGAGAGACTGTATATGTGTGTGGGGAGGGGTAACAGTGGGGAGAGACTGTATATGTGTGTGGGGAGAAGTAACAGTGGGGAGAGACTGTATGTGTGTGGGGGAGGGGTAACAGTGGGGAGAGACTGTGTGTGTGGGGGGAGGGATAACAGTGGGGAGAGACTGTATGTGTGTGTGGGGAGGGGTAACAGTGGGGAGAGACTGTATATGTGTGTGGGGAGGGGTAACAGTTGGGGAGAGACTGTATATGTGTGTGGGGAGGGGTAACAGTGGGGAGAGACTGTATGTGTGTGTGGGGAGGGGTAACAGTTGGGGAGAGACTGTATATGTGTGTGGGGAGGGGGTAACAGTTGGGGAGAGACTGTATATGTGTGTGGGGAGGGGTAACAGTGGGGAGAGACTGTATGTGTGTGTGGGGAGGGGTAACATTTGGGGAGAGACTGTATGTGTGTGTGGGGAGGGGTAACAGTGGGGAGAGACTGTATATGTGTGTGTGTGGGGAGGGGTAACAGTTGGGGAGAGACTGTATATGTGTGTGGGGAGGGGTAACAGTTGGGGAGAGACTGTATGTGTGTGTGGGGAGGGGGGTAACAGTGGGGAGAGACTGTATGTGTGTGTGGGGAGGGGGTAACAGTGGGGAGAGACTGTATGTGTGTGTGGGGAGGGGTAACAGTGGGGAGAGACTGTATGTGTGTGTGGGGAGGGGTAACAGTGGGGAGAGACTGTATGTGTGTGTGGGGAGGGGTAACAGTGGGGAGAGACTGTATGTGTGTGTGGGGAGGGGTAACAGTGGGGAGAGACTGTATGTGTGTGTGTGTGTTTGTGTGTGTGTATGCAGGCACATGTGGAAGTTCATTCAAATGAAAGTAGATGTGGATATATAAGTGTTTGAAGTCACAGGTGCATATGCTATTGGATGCACAGCAAAGTGCACAATAGTGTAGGTGTATATGGATGGATGGATGTATCTAAATGTCTACGTGCATGTTGGAATACATGGACAGGTGTCTCTGTGTGGCAGATCATACGTGGTAGTTCTACCCATGCAGTGTTCCCCTGGCATCATGACATCATGACTGCCACTGTGTGATTGACTACGTGGTTTCAAATGGCTGTGTCTTCTGATGTGAGTACCAATCACATTCACCAGCTGCCTTGACTGTGCAGCAGTCCATCACCATCCCTGCATGGGTACAACAGCCTTCAGTAGACTAATGCATGCCAATGCATGTGGGTGGGTGTGTAAATAACACCTCGCTGATGCCTTGTACTGAACACCACTTCCAGTGGGACTGCCTACACAAATTGCCATCTCAAGCCAATCCTACCTTCGTGTCCTTCACTGAACTACATCTAGAAAAGGTCCCACTTTCTCTTTCCGTCCCTTTTTCCATCTGAGAATGTGTGATATATGTACTGCTATCAGAGAGTATTCTGCTGCCAAAATGTCAATGTTGCCCAACTCTCCCTTATGTCTTCCTTTATCTCCCTGTCATCTTGTTCTGTCATTTATCTTCTCTCTGCACGGTATTTGCCTGTGTATCTTCCTCTACAGTCACAGTATTGATGTGACTCTCCGTCAACCCACGTGACCAATGAATTAGACACATTTACATCAACACTGTAACTTGAATAAACAACCCGCAACGCAACTCCCTCTAACCCTCTCCATTCTTTCCTGAGACAATCCCTGCTCTCGTCTGCTTGCCTTGCAATATTCCCCCATGCACCTCTCTCTGTCTCCCTCGGATGCAGAAAAAGCGCTTCACTTACTGTTCTTCTTCTGTTGCACTTGATTCACAGATCCCTCCTTTGGAAATGGAGAGAGTGACAGAAGTGGTGGAGGGAGGGGGGATCCACACACAGAAATAAGGAGAGAGGAGGCAGCGCAAAATAAAAATAAAAAAAGGAATGGGAGAAGTGGAAAAATCACCGCTGATAGTGAGGCCTTTGAAAATCACATTTTACGTGGTGTCCGGTGTCTGTGTGTGCTGTGGGGCGATGCATATTTTCCATGTCGGTCTTCTAGCGCCAGGCAGCACAACCCAGTAGTAACACTTCTATTTCCTCAGTCCTGAAAATGTCCCTCTCCCTCTCTCTCTTCCCCTCTGGCACGTTCAAACAGCCCAATCTCTCTCTCACTTTCATCTGGTTGGTTTATTTCCCTCTATCCCCCTCCCATACCTGTGTCTCTCACTTTCTAGCGCTCTCGCCCCTCCCCCTCATCCTCTCCTCCCAGTCTCCCTCTCTCGCCTACACCAGCACCCAGATACAGGGCACACCCCTCCCTCTCTTTCTCTGTCTCTCTCTTCCCTCATCTCCCATTCTCGCTCTCTCTCCCTCTCTTTGATGTTTTGAAGAGTTCTTCACTCTTAGCTGGGAATACATTTTAAAAGATCAACAGAACTGAAGACACTACAGAACACAGACAGTTGGAACCACCCAATACCACAGACTTCACAGAGAAACAGACCCAAACTATCAAATTAACACGTCACACAATATCAATAACACAAATACAATGATTTCCATACACAGAGACAGTGGGGGAGAGACTGTATGTGTGTGTGGGGAGGGGTAACAGTGGGGAGAGACTGTATGTGTGTGTGTGGGGAGGGGTAACAGTGGGGAGAGACTGTATGTGTGTGTGGGGAGGGGTAACAGTTGGGGAGAGACTGTATATGTCTGTGTGGGGAGGGGTAACAGTGGGGAGAGACTGTATGTGTGTGTAGGGAGGGGTAACAGTGGGGAGAGACTGTATGTGTGTATGGGGAGGGGTAACAGTGGGGGAGAGACTCTATATGTGTGTGTGGGGAGGGGTAACAGTGGGGAGAGGCTGTATGTGTGTGTGGGGAGGGGTAACAGTGGGGAGAGGCTGTATGTGTGTGTGGGGAGGGGTAACAGTGGGGGAGACTCTATATGTGTGTGTGGGGAGGGGTAACAGTGGGGAATGGCTGTATGTGTGTGTGGGGAGGGGTAACAGTTGGGGAGAGACTGTATATGTCTGTGTGGGGAGGGGTAACAGTGGGTGGAGAGACTGTATGTGTGTGTGGGGAGAAGTAACAGTGGGTGGAGAGAGAGCCTTCCAACTGACTAACTGAAATGAATAGCAAGTAGAAATCCCTTCCATTACGCCAATCAGGGGTGAGTGAGGCATGTCAAAGCTGCTAGGAGGACTCTGATAGCAGACACGCCCCTTTCATGGCTCAAACACACTACCCTCAGAGGGAATCAGTCAGCATGGACGTCTGTGGATGTGTTCAGAAATATACATGGAGATGAAGTCCTAACACTCTAACATTAATATGAGTTGTGTGTGTTGGCTTGGTTAGTATCTGGATTAGAGGTCGACCGATTAATCGGAATGGCTGATTAATTAGGGCCGATTTCAAGTTTTCATAACAATCGGAAATCTGTATTTTTGGGCGCCGATTTGACGATTTTTGGTTGTTGATTTTTGTTGTGGGTTTTTTGTATACCTTTATTTAACTAAGGCAAGTCAGTTAAGAACACATTCTTATTTACAATGACTGCATCTAATCTGCATCAAAATGTTTGCCCTGTGGGAAAAGTCCACCCTTCACTCTAGCGAGTTACCTCATACAATCAAGCACAATGTAAATGTGATCCATCATCATTGTCACTAAATTGAGATTGCATTGATTTGTGTGTGTACGCACTGCCGTTGAATAATTTGCTTTCCCCCTGCGTGATTGGGTGAGTCTGTGTGTTTACACAGGCAGACCAAATCTGATCTTTTTTTCCACTAATTGGTCAATCCCATAAGATCTTTTCACATTTGATATTTTTCAGAGCTGATCAGATTGGTCAAAAGACCAGAATTAGGCTGCCTGTCCAAACGCAGCCCCTGTCTGTGTCTATCTGTGAGAGTCTGTGTGTGGTTAGCTGAATTTAGTATACAATGAGTAGGTTTGCAAAGGATCGGAAACTTTCCGGGAAATTTCCATGGGAAGTCAAGCCTGGGAATTTTGCTTAAATTCATCAAAAAAGTTAGCTTATAACAGTGAACCTTTTTTGTGGGATACACATAAGGCAATTCTAGGTCTTGTGGCATATTTTGGTTAAACTATCCCCAATTCAATGGAGTTGCAACCCTCTGCATGCACAGTGCATTCTTCCATCACATGATTCTCAAGATATTGCACACTTGCTATTGAGCCCACACTACTACACTGTCTGAGCCAAGGACTACATGCTTTCTGGTAAGTTTTGATGATAATACTTGGTGGGGTGAATATATTTTACATGACATTCATGATTTTTTGTAAACTAGTAAATAGTAGCCTAAAGCAAAGTGTGTTTAAATCATTTCTAACTTGATAACAATTTTTACTAGTTAGTTTTTGCTACCGTGTGGGTTTTAGCTTGCTTAAGCCTGCTAACTGAGGAGTGTTAATTCACCTGTTTCCATACATGTTTCATTTTAAAACATTTATCTTATCAAGGAGTTGTTTAATCTAACTTCTTAACTATTTATCTGTACATGGATTTTTTAAAATCTTTTTTTTTCTTTCAAATCTTTAAAGTAAAATGCCACGGGTATTATCTGATGTGTGGAGACATTTCACTGCAGGAAAAGATGTGTACATTTGCAAATAATGTGCCAAATCATATGTAAAGAATCCAACAAAGATGCAGAATCATCTGGCCAAGTGCATAAAGTTCCCTTACCACTTACAACAAGCAATCTCTGACAAAAGTCCCTCTACTTCTATTCAAGGTGAAAATGATGAATCAGACACCTTATCGATAGCAACAGCTATCGAAGGAACGTAAAGGAGAATGCTGATGAATGTCTTGCTCGAGCTGTGTATGCAACTGGTTCACCTCTGATGCTCACAGGCAATGAGTATTGGAAAAGATTTCTGAATGTTCTTTGCCCAGCATACACCCCTCCAACCAGACATGCTTTATCTGCTCATTTGCTGGATGCAGAGTTCAAGGGAAGGTCAAGCAAATCATAGAGAAAGCAGACTGTATTGCAAACATCTCTGATGGTTGGTCGAATGTTCGTGGGCAAGAAATAATTAACTACATCATCTCAACCCCTCAACCAGTATTCTACAAGAGCACAGACACAAGGGACAACAGACACACCAGTCTCTACATTGCAGATGAGCTGAAGGCAGTCATCAATGACCTTGGACCACAGAAGGTATTTGCACTGGTGACAGACAATTCTGCGAACATGAAGGCTGCTTGGTCTAAAGTGGAGGAGTCCTACCCTCACATCACACCCAATGGCTGTGCTGCTCATGCATTGAATCTGCTCTTCAAGGACATCATGGTCCTGAAAACAATATTACAAGAGAGCCAAGGAAATGGTTAGGTATGTGAAGGGTCATCAACTTATAGCAGCAATCTACCTCACCAAGAAAAGTGAGAAGAATAAGAGCACCACATTGAAGCTGCCCAGCAACACCCATTGGGGTGGTGTTGTCATCATGTTTGTCTCCTGGAGGGGAAGGAGTCTCTCCAAGAAATGGCCATATCACAGTCTGCCAATATGAACAGCCCCATCAAGAGAATCCTCCTGGATGATGTATTTTGGGAGAGAATGGTAAGCAGCCTGAAACTCCTGAAACCTATAGCAGTAGGCATTGCACGGATTGAGGGAGACAATTCCACCATGTCTGATGTTCAGACTCTGCTTGCAGATGTGAGAGAAGAAATCCGTACTGCCCTGCCCACTTCACTGTTGCTCCAAGCAGAGGAAACTTCTTCCTGAAGCCCATACACGCCGCAGCGTACATGTTGGACCCCAAGTATGCTGACAAGAGCACCCTGTCTGGTGCAGAGATCAACAAGGCCTATGGCCTACAAGGCCATCACTACTTTGTCTCGCCACCTTGGCCTGGATGAGGGCAAGGTTCAACGATGTCGCTCTAGCTATGAGTGATTCCCTGATCCACCTCTACACAGACAACACCATTCTGTATACATCTGGCCCTTCTTTGGACACTGTGTTAACTAACCTCCAAATGAGCTTCAATGCCATACAACACTCCTTCTGTGGCCTCCAACTGCTCTTAAACTCTAGCAAAAACCAAATGCATGCTTTTCAACCTTTCGCTGCCCGCACCCGCCCGCCTGACTAGCATCACTACTCTGGACGGTTCTGACCTAGAATACGTGGACAACTATAAATACCTAGGTGTCTGGCTAGACTGTAAACTCTCCTTCCAGACTCACATCAAACATCTCCAATCCAAAATCAAATCTAGAATCGGCTTTCTATTTCGCAACAAAGCTTCCTTCACTCACGCCACCAAACTTACCGTAGTAAAACTGACTATCCTACTGATCCTCGACTTCTGCGATGTCATCTACAAAATAGCTTCCAATACTCAACTCAGCAAATTGGATGTAGTCTATCACAGTGCCATCCGTTTTGTTACCAAACCACCCACCACTGCGACTTGTATGCTCTAGCTGGCCCTCGCTACATATTCGTCGCCAGACCCACTGGCTCCAGGTCATCTATAAGTCTATGCTAGGTAAAGCTCCGCCTTATCTCAGCTCACTGGTCACGATAACAACACATGCGCTCCAGCAGGTATATCTCACTGGTCATCCCCAAAGCCAACACCTCCTTTGGCTGTCTTTCCTTACAGTTCTCTGCTGCCAGTTACTGGAACGAATTGCAAAAATCGCTGAAGCTGGAGACTTACATTTCCCTCACTAACTTTAAACATCAGCTATCTGAGCAGCTAACCTATCGCTGCAGCTGTACATAGTCCATCTGTAAATAGCCCACCCAATCTACCTACCTCATCCCCATATTGTTTTTATTTACTTTGCTGCTCTTTTGCACACCAGTATCACTACTTTACACACCACCATCTGCTCTTCATCATCTGCTCATCTATCACTCCAGTGTTAATCTGCTAAATTGTAATTACTTTGCTACTATGGCCTATTTATTGCCTTACCTCCTCATGCCATTTTCACACACTGTATATAGACTTTCTTTTTTATATTGTGTTATTGAATGTACGCTTGTTTATTCCATGTGTAACTCTGTGTTGTTGTTTCTGTCGCACTGCTTCACTTTATCTTGGCCAGGTCGCAGTTGTAAATGAGAACTTGTTCTCAACTAGCTTACCTGGTTAAATAAAGTTGATAAATAAAGAGATGCAATATAGCAGTCGTACCAACAATCAATCAATCAATCAAATCTATTTATAAAGCCCGTCTTACATCAGCTGATGTCACAAAGTGCTGTACAGAAACCCAGCCTAAAACCCCAAACAGCAAGCAATGCAGGTGTAGAAGCACGGTGGCTAGGAGAAACCTAGGAAGAAACCTAGAGAGGAACCAGGCTATGAGGGCTGGCCAGTCCTCTTCTGGATGTGCCGGGTGGAGATTATAACAGAACATGGACAAGATGTTCAAATGTTCATAGATGACCAGCATGGTCAAATAATAATAATCACAGTGGTTGTCAAGGGTGCAACAGGTCAGCACCGCAGGGGTAAATGTCAGTTGGCTTTTCATAGCCAATCATTCAGAGTATCTCTACCGCTCCTGCTGTCTCTAGAGAGTTGAAAACAGCAGGTCTGGGACAGGTAGCACGTCCGGTGAACAGGTCAGGGTTCCATAGCCGCAGGCAGAACAGTTGAAACATATCTCATCAGCCACCTGGTTGAAGGGACTTTGTGGATCTGAGGCTCTTTCCCCTGTTGCCTCCATCATCCTCCAAATCCCACCAACATCAGCCGCCTCAGAGCACAACTGGTCCTTGTTTGGGAACACATACCAAAGCATGCAACAGGTTGACCAATACAAGGGTTGAAAGATTGGTGGCCATCTGAGCCATTGAGCCTGACAACGAGCCATCCTCAAACAGGTTGGAAAGTGACAGTAAAGATGAGGCCTCAGAGTCTGATGTTCAAGAGGTGGACATGGAGGAGGTCCAGGGAGAAGACATGGGAGCATGAGAGGAAGACAACCAAAGCTTTAGTTTCTAGACTCTCATTTTACAGATGTATGTTGAAAAAGCTTTTGGGAGATGCGATGGATCATTGGGGATCATTCAATATTCACTTTCTTTTGTTGTTCAGTGAAATCTTCCCATGTGAAGAGTCAACTAATTTAACTAATTTAATTAAACTAAATTGTTTTTTAAAATTCTATTGGAAGGATTTAATAATTTGCAATTATGTCTACTTATGATAAAGTAAAAGCTTAATGTTTCTGTCTCCATATGATATGGTAAATATATCCAATGTAAAAAGCATCTACATTTAAATGGTACTGATATTAATTTGCATATATTTACGTTAATTCCCATATATTCCCGTTAATTCCCACGGAAAGTTTCCACCTCTGAATATTCCCCAAAATGTGCAACCCTAACAGTGAGTTTAAAGACTATGAGGTTAAAGTACAGACTGTAAGTTTTAATATGAGGGTATTTTCATTTTTTACATAGTCCCCCCACTTTAGGAGACCAAACGTATTGGGACAAATTCACTTATATGTGTATTAAAGTAGTCAAAAGTTAAGTATTTGATATTCATAGCACGCAATGATTAAATCAAGCTTGTGACGCTACAAACTTGTTGGATACATTTGCTGTTTGGTTTGGTTGTTTCTGATTATTTTGTGCCCAATAGAAATGAATAATAAATAACTCATTTTTGAGTCACTTTTATTGTAAATAAGAATAGAATATGTTTCTAAACACTCCTACATTAATGTGAATACTACCATGGTTACGGATAGCCCTGAATGAATCGTGAATAATTATGAGTGAGAAAGTTACAGACACACAAATATCCTACCCCAACTAATTAGCATTTTTGTGGGGGAGGTATGATATTTATGCCACTGTAACTTATATATTGGACCAAATACTACACTTTTGACTACTTTAATACACATAAGTGAATTTGTCTTAATACTTTTGGTCCTCTAAAATGGGGGGACTATTTACAAAAAGTGTTGTAATTTCTTAACGGTTCACCCGATATGCATGAAAATACCCTAAAATTAAAGCTGACAGTCTGCACTTCAACATCATAGTCGTTGCATCATTTCGACTCCAAAGTGCTGGAGTACAGAGCCAAACAACAAAATAATTGTCAGTGTTCCAAAACGTTTGGAGCTACCGTTATATCAATTAACTCAATCTAACAAAATAGTTGAAACACCAAGCTCTAAGAGCAAAGAGTCTGACATTAAACTACTAACAGGAACTGTCAGAAAGAAAGATGTTCATAATAACGATAAAAGCCATATCCCTGGCCGTGGAGCTGACATATTTATTCAGTCCTCTCTCTCTCCTCCACATTTGTCCAAGCCATAATTTACACTAATGCCCTGACACCACCAGCACTGGACACTCATTTGGAGCTTCAGCCTCCTGTCACCTGGAAAATAATGTCCTGCTACACTACCTCCTTCTAAGCCCTCTCTAAGTCCTCTGCTTTCTCTCTCCTCTCCTCCATCTCTGCCCTGCTCTCGAAATCTAGCTCTTTTCTCTGTCTGCTCTTCTCTCCTCCATCTCTCTTTTCTCTCTCTCTCTCCTCTCCAGCTGAGCTCATTTTTTCAGGGTTACAAATGGGGGTGTTCTCTCTCTGTCTCTCCGCTCCACTGGCAGAGTGACTGAGCTGTACTCCTACTGTACTGTCTACCGCTGGTCTCCTCTAGACTCCAACACCAAGTCCACTCAGTCCGTCTCAGCCATCTCTAAGACTACACCACTACACTACACATGGCTACAGCTACTCTCTGCCCCTCTGACAGCCTGTAATCACCAGAGGGTGTTACACATGGGGGCAGAGGAGCTCATGCTGCTACATACACTATATACACAAAAGTATGCCGACCCCCCTTCAAATTACTGGATTTGGCTATTTCAGCCATACCTGTTGCCGAAAATAGAGCACACAGCCATGCAATCTCCATAAACAAACATTGACAGATGAATGGCTTACAGTTAATGTCAGTCTTTCAATTACACCTTTATGCTTCAATATCACATAACGCATTCAAAATCAATCTAGATATTGACTACTATAAGACCATTACATACACTATATATACAAAAGTATGTGGACACCCCTTCAAATGAATGCATTTGGCTATTTCAGCCCCACCCGTTGCTGACAGGTGTATAAAATTGAGCACACAGCCATGCAAACTCCATAAACAAACATTGGCAATAGAATGGCTTTACTGAAGAGCTCAGTGACTTTCAATGTGGCACCGTCATAGGATGCCACCTTTCCAACAAGTCAGAGCTGCCCCATAAGTGCTGTTATTGTGAAGTGGCAACGTCTAGGAACAAAACGGCTCAGGTGCGAAGTGGTAGGCCACACAAGCCTAAGCGCGATGTGCTTAAAAATCGTCTGTTCTCAGTTGCAACACTCACTACCAAGTTCCAAACTGCCTCTGGAAGCAACATCAGCACAACAACTGTTTGTCGGGAGCTTCATGAAATGGGTTTCCATGGCCAAGCAGCCGCACACAAGCCTAAGATCACCATGTGCAAATGCCAAGAGTTGGCTGGAGTGGCATAAAGCTCACCGCCATTGGACTCTGGAGCAGTGGAAATACGTTCTCTGGAGTGATGATTCACGCCTCACCATCTGGCAGTCCGATGGACGAAGCTGGGTTTAGCGGATGCCAGGAGAACGCAACCTGTCCCAATGCACAGTGCCAACTGTAAATGAGGAATAATGGTCTGGGGCTGTTTCTCATGGTTCGTGCTAGGCCCCTTAGTTCCAGTAAAGGGAAATGTTAACGCTACAGCCTACAATGACATTCTAGATGATTCTATGCTTCCAACTTTGTGGCAACAGTTTGGGGAAGGCCCGTTCCTGTTTCAGCATGACAATGCCCACGTGCACAAAGCGAGGTCCATACAGAAATGGTTTGTCGAGATCAGTGTGGAAGAACTTGACTGGCCTGCACAGAGCCCTGACCTCAACTCCATCAAACACCTATGGGATGAATTGAAACGCCAACATCAGTGTCCGACCTCACTAATGCTCATGGCTGAACGAAAGCAAATCCCCGCAGCAATGTTCCAACGTCTAGTGGAAAGTGTTCCCAGAAGAGTGGGGGCTATCATAGCAGCAAAGGGGGGACCAACTCCATATTAATGCCCATGATTTTGGAATGAGATGTTCGACGAGCAGGTGTCCACATACTTATGGTCATGTAGTGTATATTTAAGAGTTGAGTGGAATTGTGACGTACAGAAGAATAGGTATATCACTGTTGTTAAAGATGGCCAGTTTCAGTTCCCTGAGCCAGTAAAGGAATCCTTCACAGTGTGTGGCTATTTTACACATATATGCACTAGGCTGTGTGTAGATGAAGCTGATGGTGCATGGTGTGGATTAGTACCATTTACTAGCATTGATATCACTGATTTGATGTACATGTAGGTGTCAGCAGGTACTAGCATTGATATCACTGAGTTTATGTACATATAGGTGTCAGCAGGTGTTAGCATCGAATGCTAAGGGCTATAATCATTCAGTGGTTGGTGAAACACCTCAAAGGATCCAGTCTCTTAGCACACTCAGATCACCTCTCTGTCTCTCCCTCTCTGCTCTGCTTGTCCTCATTATGGAAAAGCTGTTCCACTTGGCATCACATTTAACCCCTCACTTTCCACTGAGACAAGCAAAGTGGGTCACAGGATCTGAAGCACTAAACATGCCAATGGGAAGTACATGCTGCTAGAAACAAGACTGAAAACTGAGTGATGGAGAAGATGGGGAAACAGACAGGAGGAGGCTTAGTGACAAGACGTAAATGACAGTCATATACTGTATGGATAGAGAGAAAGACATTAAGACTGGAGAGGGACACACATCCAGTCAAGAAAGGAATATGAAAGCTTGTGTAAATATGTTGAGTAAATAAGGAAGTAGTTGCCTGAAGGAAGCTTTCAATCAAACCTACAATCAAACCAGCATATTGTTTTTCCACCCTAAACATATACACTGTTAGAAGTTTGGTATTTTCATAAACTACAGTATAACAAAATGGCTGAATGAACAAATAAGTCAATATTGAGTTTACAGCATTTTCTGTGGACTACATTTACATTTAAGTCATTTAGCAGACGCTCTTATCCAGAGCGACTTACAAATTGGACTACAATGATGGTTGCAACCAAACAAATTCAGTCAAATAATATAATTACTGTATTTAATTAAGCAAAATGATTAATAACAGTTTCATGCGAGATGACACAAGGGTGTTTGTTGAACCAATAAATACGTCATACCACTAATAAATTGTGAAGACACATCCAAAGATTAATTCAAAAAAAGAATGCATTTTTCTTTAATGATTTACATTTTACAATTCTACAGCAGACCATTAGAATGTTTACCTCTTCAGAAGGCTGATGATATATCACCACCTGAATCAACTCTAAATCTTGGTCCAGGGGAAACGTTGGGGAACCATAAATGAAATGTTAGATTTTTTTTTTTTAAGTAAATAAACAATATGTTCTATCATGTAATATAAACAAACCTTTCTTATCTGGAACAATCAATATTATATGTCAAATATTAAATTACAATAAAGCACCATTTTCAATAATAATAATAATAATAATAATAATAATACAGACAGACATGACTGCTTCATGGTTTTACATAAGATGATGTAGTACCTCTGTTGGATTGCTACTGGAACGATGTCTAGATGACGAAAGTGGAATGCTCAAATGACATTACAAATGTGTAAGAGCAACGTCCATTTCAAAAATGTGAATCTCATTCATGGATGTAAAAATAATACATGCAACCACGTGGCTGACTACACATTTCTCGGATAACATTTCATTGCGATCACCATCTACACAACTAGCCTAACCAGTGTGATCCAATTAAGTAATGAGCGAGACAAGACTAAAAGCAAGATTATCAAGTAACAAGTAACTGTCCTTGTTCTAACTCACAACAGATTGCTTTGAAGTTGCTTCATAATAATGCCATAAGCACCAAGTATTCTCAGTGTGGATACAAAGGGGAAAGAAGGAAGGGAGGGAACACAAAATGTACCCACTTAGTCCAAGTTGCCACACTAATACAGTATCATCTACCCCTTGACCTACACAAGACCAAAGATAAAACCTCATTCTGCAGAAAACATTGCAGTCAGTCTCCCACCCACCCGGTCTCCCTCCCTCGCATACTGTGGGTGCTCTGGACAGCGGCTGCAGAGCTGCAGTTCATATCATGCACGCCACCCCTCAGTGGAGTTGTCCTGGAATTTACAGGCCTGGAAGTCATTCTACAGTACACACACTGTTGATGCACTGTGCATTTCTTAATGCACCATTGACTGCTAATCTTCACTCAAATTGGCAAGGCAGTGCACCAATATACCATGTACAGAAAAGCATGGTACCTAAAATTCCTCCACACTCCCACACACACTTGCAAGTCTATGTACTTAGAGAAACAGAGAGCAGATCCAATAAAACTGTACATTTTAGAGCTCGTAGACAGTACTTAAACCGACTGGAATCAAAGCCCTACTGCCCAAAATCACAGAAACATGATACACACTTGTTTTAAAACTTAAAAACACATTTTTATGTCAAAGTAATCATGTTGTAGAATGTGCAAACGGTTTGTGTAGGCCTATCTTCCTGACATGTCAACTTCAGAGAACAACCCATTCAACTATGTTACAGTACAGTAAGAAGGCCTCCACATACTACTAACTAGAGGGTTCAATGTGCCCACCTTGAGACTAACCTCTACTATGACAGACTATGAAAGGACGTCATGCCAGAAAAGCATTATGGAGATCTATTTACTACATATTTTCCTCTTGCAAATCACTGGACACATAAGATGGTTGTATTCACAAAATAAATATAAGTAAAACTGTTAAGCATAAGCATTACTCGATCCACACAGATGTCAATAAAACCTCTGAGACATTCATATCATAACAGTATCCAAGAGAGGGATTAGAACAAACACCAGTAACCATTAAACAAACATAATGATAGGTAGACTGTGTAAATTGCTGTTTAAAAAAACATCAGGGCAGAGATATGCTCCTCATGAACAATTCTGTACAATAATGTTGATATATTACAAGCTGCATCAAAGTCAGATGAGAAGAACAGGTATAAATCAGTCTGTATACTGGAGGTCCAGATCCACTAGCCCATCAGTAACCACTAGCCTCAGTCTTTTGGGCTTACGGTCTGAGACCGGGGTACTCAAGGAGTGGGATGATGTGGGAGCATGGTGGGATGTTGGTGGGTGGTCTATGGGCTGGCACTGCGGTTGTGTGTCCCTCTTGCAGTGGTCATCCTGGCCTTTAAGCCCTGAAAAGCCCCCCACAGAGAAAGATGGTGAGTGTGAGAGTTGGGGTCCACATGGCTCCAGAACCAGCCTCCCCTGGGTGCCCGAAGGCTCCATGAGGCAGCGGTACGTATAGTTGGTGGGCGGTGACCCTGGGTAATCTCCCAGGCCCATGGTGACTGAGTGGTCACCAGTAAAGTTGACCACATAAGGTGGACCTTGGTGACCATAAGAGTAGGAGAAGGAGGAGGAGGGGGGCTGCTGTTTGTTTGCTGGTGTCTGTGATCCAGAGGGAGAGCTGTGTGCTACTTGGGGGCTATTGTGCTGAGACATAGAGGGAGAGAGCGAGGTGGAAAAGGTCAAGTCTGAGGAATCGTAACACAGTTTGTCAGGTGACGCCGATGTGGCATAGGAAGAGTGAGGGTTCTGGGAGTGCACAGCACCACAGGGCTTGTCCTGATTCAAACGTTTGCCATGAGAACCATAACTCTGAGGTGCTTGGCTGGGGAAAAAGAAAGGCCTTGGGAGAGTGGAGAAGTTTTTGCTGCCAAAGCTGGTTTCAGTGTATTGAGGTTTGTCAGAGGGAGGCTTCTCCAAAGCTGTCGTTGTACTTTTACTGGATGTCTGGAAATAATCTGGATGGACTTTGTCATTGGGAAGATTTGACTTGATGGGGTAGTTTGATGCATTGAGACGAACTGGATCTTTTCCTGAAATTATGCTATAACTGGGCATGCTACCTTTATGGCCACCAGTGCTAAAACCTGAACATTTGTTACTCTGGTGGACCTTGTCAGTGTCACTGTACCTAGATTTGGCAATATGAGGTTTGGCCGCAATTTTAGGGTTGCCAGCGACAATATTAACTTTAGAAGGGGCACTATTCAAATTCTGACTTGGTTTCCCTCCTTGAAACTTAAGCACACTCTGGATCACACTGGAGCTTTTGTCATACGTGTTGCGAAAAGCATCTCCTACATTAGGATTTAATTGTGAGCTAAACTTGTTAGAAACCACTTGAGGTGAATGGACAGACTTGACTGAGTAATTCTGGGGCCCAGTTTTGAAGGAACTTGGCACTGGCTGAGAGGTGGAAAATGATTGAGATTTGTTGGAAGAGCTCATCAGGTGGAAGGGACCCGGAGTTTTGACTTGAGGCTGGGCCTTAGAAAAGTTGGAATGAGCAGAACTAGTCTTAGTACCATTGGTGCTCTGATGGTGAACATTGACTGGGGTATTGTGGGAATGGGAACCGATGGATGGAGTATTTGTATTAAACATGAATGATTCTTTCTGAGAGTAGTGGGTTTTGGCTGCTGAAGATAAGGCCTGTGTCTTAGAATCTTCTTTTGACAATTTCATCCCAGGATTTTTCATCAAAAAACGATCCATGAAAGTCCCCTCAGCGCTGCTCAGGGGTGTAAAACAAAAATTTGCATTGAGCTGTCCTCGGTCTTTGGAAGTATCCTTAACTCCACAATCCAAAGGGAGAGACTCATTTTTGGAGCACACAAGACCATTAAGAAATTGCTGATCCTCTGCATTGAAGATACTTCCTGGGCTTGGAGGGCCAAGGTATGGGGTTTCTGGGTTCCAAGCATCCGAGGGGCTATGAGAGAGGGGACTACTAAAGGGCCCGCTGGGTGGATCCATTGGACAGAGGTCTATTGGAGAGGTTTGGAGGATGTTCTGTGGATGATAGAACCCTTCAAGATTGAGACACTGGAAGTCGAGGAGATCTTCACAGCAATTAGCAAAGCTGGATTCTGTGGAAAGCATCCTTTCTGGAAAACTGAACGGTGGAGACTGAGACTGGGATGGAATCTTTGAGGTGGAAGCAGTGTAATCAGAAGGTATGTTTTTTTCTAAGGATTGTGACTGACATAACCCTTCTGAGAGTTTAGAAAGGCTGTTGTCTATCTGTAGCAGGTTATGACTAAGACAAGAAGTTCCCATCTCTCCAGTTGCAACCTTACGAGCAGTCTCTGTTTTCTGCCTTTCTTTCCGTCCCCTTCCCCTTCCTCCCCTATTAATGATTTTTGGCATGGCCCTATCATTCATTGTTTCAGGAGCATAGGCCATCACATCAGAACCCACAGGTTGGGGTGAGTTAAGGGTCAAGGGTGAGAGAGATAAAGTGAGGGGGGGAGGTTCTTTTTTCAGAAGAACAGCAGAGGAATCTTTTAAAGTGTTGCACTTGATTGCACTGTTGAGTTTCTGGCAGGTGGGAGGTTGAGAAGGGCACTCTTCTTTTGGCTTAATGCATGTCATTTCCTTCTTCTCTTTTTCAGACTCTGCTTCAATCTGCTCCAACACCTGGCTCTCCACCTCCCATACACCCTGTATTTTTCTCCGCAGTTTGATCCGTGGCAAGGGTTGGTCTTCATCCTTTACTTTGTGTTCATGCAGTGCCCCACTGTCAACCAAAGTACTCTCTACTCCAATACAAGTATCCTTCACTTGTTCTCTGTCTTCAGCCAAGGATAGAATATCTTTCTCTTTTTCACAGATTCTAACAGGACTTGGTGTGACTTGATAGTCACATTGCAGTCCCCCCACTCCAACAGACATACCCTCACTAGAAATTGTATGGCTCTTTTCTCCTGGCAGTTGCTTTACTCCATAAATAACCTCATCCAGCACCTCATTTATCTCTACCTCGCTGAGCTCCCCCTGTTCCTTTTTTTTCTCTTTCGAGTCTACAGCTACAACCTCACTCTGCCTGTTCATCAAAATGGGACCTCTATCTTTCAAACGCCCCAATCTGTCTCGTCTAACTTTACGTCTCTTCCAAAATCGTACATCATGAGTCTCCTTCCCATCTGCCTGGGCACCCTTCTCCATTTCTAAGTTTAAGATTGACACAGAATCTAAAATGGCCCTATAAGGCTCCAATTGTTGTGATTCAATAGACTTTTCTGCTTCAATAATCAAATCCTCTCCTCCTGCAGGTCTGTCCAACTCCCACACTTTGCCCCTCTTTCTCTTAAAACGAATTTTGAAGTTGAGGCTCTGCCCTTTCCCGTTCTCTTCCTTGCATGTTTGTGAGGTGAGTGAATTCAGTAACTCAGTATGTGATTCTGGCTTCTTCTCTCCTTCATTTACATGTTCTTTTTTAGAATCCAGTGAGATTTCACCATGTCCTGCTTTGTGTTTGTCCTCATCAGATTCATTCTCCAGTACCTCTGAGTCTCGGGTCCCTCTTTTATACTTTCCTGCACTCCTCCGTGGCCGGTCTTGTTCCAGTTGATTGACTCTGGGACGCAGCATTCTGGGCGTTGCATTTTGTTTTGCTGTCCTCTCGAAGGTCTGTGTCCGAGATTGGACCCCAAACTCTGAAACGGTAGACTTAGGGTCACTATTAGACCGCAACCCACCTCTACCGCTGTCCTCCAACATTTTGATAGCTTTGGTTTCTCTTCCTGAACACAGAGTAAGATTCTGCCTCAGCTCTGTGGAGGGTTTGAGGTCCTTGGAGGATGGCTCTGACACAGGAGAGTTGATGCTCTGTTCAGAGTCAGTCTCCACCGAATTACGGAACATCCGTTTCTTCAGAGGAATGTTGGCCTGGGTGTGTGTCTGAAGATATTCTGAAGAAGGAGGGGGAGACTTGGAAAGCCTATCTTTCGCTGGGATTAAATCATCATTACTTTGTGGCGAGTGAATATGCAAGTCTTGACCTGGACCCTCAAGTTTCATCTTATTAGCCCTTCCTTTCCCCCGTTTGGAAGTTATCCCACTTTGTGTTGTTGCATGAGGCAAACTATTTGTCTGTGCATCAGATAATATTTGTTCCCTAACCTCTTTCCCTCCATCCTTATTTGCCTCTCTGCCATCTTCCATTTGCTTGTGATTGGAGGAAATTAGATCTTTCTTTCCTGTGTTCCCACTTCCTGAGCCCCCAGCCTTCTGATCCCACTCTTTTCTTAGAATATCAGAAAGCAGAACCCTCACCTGTTTGATGACAACACCCTTCTTGTCCATAGTTATACTACTCCCCATTTCAGACACCCTCTCATTCTTACCTCCATCCTTTCTGACAATGCTGTCACAACTTTTGCTATTTTGTCCTCCTGCTTTTCCATTACTCTGTTCTTCTGCATCATTTCGCCCTCTAAGCACCCTCTTATCACAGCCAACAACTTGAGATTGTACACTTTTACTATTTAGTTTTGCCCCTCTATCAATGTCTTTTACACTCCCCCTATGCCCCTTCTCAGGCACACTAACCTCGCCCCCCCCACCAGCAGCTTCTATTTCAATGACCTTCTCACCTGCACCTTTCTCACCATGTAATAAATCGACCTTCACCACAGCAGTCTGTTCCCTTCCTACATCAACTTTGTTAATCTTAGCCTTGAAATACATTTCCCTCACCCCTTTCTTACCTTCAGCGTCTAACAACTCCCTGCCTGCTTCCTCCATGGACTTCTGCTGGGACCTGGACACTCTGGTGTCTGCCTCTCCTCCCTGTGTAGCTGATCTAGCCATCTGTTCTGCTTGCACTGGTACGCTGCTCTCTCTTCTCACAATGCCCTTTCCCTCCAATCCTGGACAGGCCCTTTCTTCTGCTACACTTCCCGGCACAGACACTCTTATCAAGCTAACTGTGACTTGCTTCAGTCCTGACATTACCGGAACATGGTCAAGTGAGGGGGAAGAGAGGGAAATGGTGCTAGGGGTGGTAGTGACAAGGGGAGTACTAATGGGTTTCTGGTGATTCCCAGGCTTCTTGGCTTTGTCCAAAGCACTTTGGCAAACTTCAACTCTTTTACCAGAGGGTTTGCTCGCCACAAGTGTCCCATCAGTCCCCAATTCTCCAATGCTTTTGATTTCCACTTTCAGATCCACTGGTTTCTGATCTGCATCCTGAGCCTTGCTACCTTTGGGCCCGCCTCCACCAGTGTATGTTCTGTTGCTGATGTATGCCACATCATTGTTGTTGCTGCTGGTGTTATTTTCGATGGTTATGCAATTGGTTCCATTAATATCTTTGATAACATTGTGCGTGGCATCTTTTCCACTACAGCTATCCATGTGTTTCTGAGGACTTGCGCTGTTGCTTTTTCTGCAAATGGGTTTGGTGAGTTCAATGCGCTTGCAAATGATTTTGTTGTTCTTCTTGGCTCTGGAAACAGACTGGCGTGTGTGACAGTTTCTGATCATGCTCCTTGTTCTGGAAGAGATCCTTGTCTGGACAGATACTTTTTCCACCACTCGAAGGGGCTTTCCACCCAGTATCTGTCCACAAACTGCTGATCCAGCATTCTGTTGAGAAGACAAGGAAGGGTGAAGAGTGAAAGGCTTCAGGTTTAACTCACAAGTATTGCTGCTCTTCTCTTTTTTGTCATTCTCTTTGGTTGTACAGCAGAGAGCAGCTTGTTCCTTCCTCCACTTGTCTTTTGTCTCCACATGTTCAAGCTGGTGCAGCAAGGCCCTCTCTTTGCTGGTGGGGTCCTTGCAGCTCAACAAGAAGTTGAACGTGTGGCGCCGTACTCGGACCCGAAGGTCCCTCAACACCACCTCTGATAGGGATGGCATTATCAGCTGTTGCTGCTTCATTCCTGATATCCTCCTTTGCCCCTCCTGTTTCAACCTTTTGGTCTTCCTGCTCATCATCAGAGCATTTCTCTTCATCTGCTGGGTAAATGAATTCCTTGAAGGGATAGCTGAGACAGGAAGACAAAGAACTAAGAAATTCAGGCAAAACCAATAGCATAACAAATAAATGCATACTGCACCTAACATTACATTCTAGTTGCATACTGTCACTAACTGTCTTATCTGCAATACATTTATCAATAAAGACAGTTTATTGCTCAATGACCAATACGTAGTACCACTTGTATCTTCATAGAATGAGAATTTCAGGCATTGTTAAAAGACATGAACCTCATTAGCTTAACGTTTGAAACGAAAGACAAAAACTTACCTGAATTTGAAAATGTAAATGTAGGCCGAAATGTAGGAGGACAGGGTGCTTTCCCTCTGTTAAGACGAAGGTCTGTGTCTCTGAGGCGGTACTTCTGTCCAGACAGGTCATTAAAGTCATCACAACCAGGCGGCCTCTCTCTGTGTCGGAAGTGACCCTCTCCTTTTCTAAATAATAAAGAAATAATATAATATTACACATCATTATATAGTACCAGTCAAAAGTTGACACACATTCAAGGGTTTTTCTTTATTTTTTTACTATTTTCTACATTGTAGAATAATAGTGGAGACATCAACACTATGAAATAACACATATGGAATCATATAGTAAGCCAAAAAAAGTGTTAAATAAAAATATATTTGAGATTCTTCAAATAGCCACTCTTTGCCTTGATGACAGCTTTGCACACTCTTGGCATTCTCTCAACCAGCTTCATGAGGTAGTCACCTGGAATGCATTTCAATGAACAGGTGTGCCTTGTTAAAAGTTCATTTGTAGAATTTCTTTCCTTCTGAAGGCGTTTGAGCCAATCAGTTGTGTTGTGACAAGGTAGGGGTAGTATACAGAAGATAGCCTTATTTGGTAAAAGACCAAATCCATATTATTGCAAGAACAGCTCAAATAAGCAAAGAGAAACAACAGTCCATCATTACTTTAGGACATGAAGGTCAGTCAATGCGGAAGATGTCAAGAACTTTTGAAAGTTTCTTCAAGTGGAGTCCCAAAAACCATCAAGCACTGTGATGAAACTGGCTCTCATGAGGACCGCCACAGGAATGGAAGACCCAGAGTTACCTCTGCTGCAGAGGATAAGTTTATTAGAGTTACCAGCCTCAGATTGCAGCCCAAATAAGTAACAGACTCATTTCAACATCCACTGTTCAGAGGAGACTGCGTGAATCAGGCCTTCATGGTAAAATTGCTGCAAAGAAAGCACTACTAAAAGACACCAATAAGAAGATGGGGCTTGCTTGGGCCAAGAAACACGAGCAATGAACATTAAACCAGTAAAAATGTGTCCTTTGGTCTGGAGTCCAAATTTGTGAGTTTTGGTTCCAACCACTGTGTCTTTGTGAGACGTGGTGTGGGTGAACGGATGATCTCCGCATGTGTATTTTCCACCGTAAAATCATGGAGGAAAAGGTGTTATGGTGATTTGCTGGTGACACGGTCAGTGATTTATTTAGAATTCAAGGCACACTTAACCAGCATGGCTACCGCAGCATTCTGCAGTGATATGCCATCCCATCTGGTTTGGGCTTAGTGGGACTATCATTTGTTTTTCAACAGGACCATGACCCAAAACACCTCCAGGCTGTGTAAGGGCTATTTTACCAAGAAGGAGAGTGATGGAGATGACCTGGCCTCCACAAACCCCCAACTTCAACCCAATTAAGATTGTGAAGGAAAAGCAGCTAACAAGTGCGCAGCATAAGTGGAAACTCCTTCAAGACGGTTGGAAAAGCATTCCAGGTGAAGCTGGTTGAGAGAATGCCAAGAGTGTGCAAAGCTGTTATCAAGGCAAAGGGTGGCTACTTTGAAGAATCTAAAATATCTATTTTTTATCTGTTTAACACTTTTTTGATTACTACATGATTCCATATGTGTTATTTCAAGGTTTTGATGTCTTCACTATTATTCTACAATGCAGAAAATAGTCGAATTAAAGAAAAACCCTTGAATGATGTCCAAACTTTTGACTGGTACTGTACGTCTGTCTGTCTGTCTGTACGTCTGTCTGTCTGTCTGTCTGTCTGTCTGTCTGTCTGGACGTCCGTCTGTACGTCCGTCTGTCTGTACGTCCGTCCGTCTGTACGTCCGTCCGTCTGTACGTCCGTCCGTCTGCACGTCCGTACGTCTGCACGTCCGTCCGTCTGCACGTCCGTCCGTCTGCACGTCCGTCCGTCTGCACGTCCGTCCGTCTGTACGTCCGTCCGTCTGTACGCCCGTCCGTCTGTACGCCCGTCCGTCTGTACGCCCGTCCGTCTGTACGCCCGTCCGTCTGTACGCCCGTCTGTCTGTACGCCCGTCTCTACGCCTGTCTGTACGTCTGTATGTTTGTATGTATGTATGCATGCATGTATAAGTTAATCTGGTCATTGAGACAATGAGCAGATATGTCTCAATCCTCTCACCTCTCACAGGTGCAGCATTCACACATTTCATTGTCTTCTCCAAAAAAGCTGTCGCCATAGTAACAGGTGATCTCCTCCCCAGGTGCGATGGGCCTCACCACTTTTACACAGCCTCCATTCTTATCACCAGGAACAAACTGGAGAGAAGGGGGAGGTGAGGGAAGAAACAAGGTGACATCGCTAGCCCTGGGGATGTAACACTTCAAACAATAAAACCATAATAGTACAAACAAAAGACACAGACGAGGAGGATAATAACAATAATCATGTATAACAACACTTCTATGAAAAAGGGAACAATGCTTAACAGAAACAAACACAGAGAGTGATTAAAAATATAGAAGAGTAACATGACTAATAATATATAACATTGTTGATTACCTTACAGTTTGGTCTGCAGTCTTCACCCAGGAAACAGAAACAAACGTATGGTTACAATACAGATATAACAACTTAAAAACACTGGAAATTGTGCCATGCGTCTGTATAATAAAAGTATTGACCATTAGCAAATCCTGTGAAGCTCTGCTGTAGGGGAGCACATTAAATAACAGGATTAGATTAGGGCATTTGATTTGATCACTCTAGATCTAATGTATGACTTGTTAGGATTGCCTAATTAAGATAAATCCCATAAGCAAATGCTCTGTCTGTGTGTTCTGTGATAGTGTATGGACAGTGGGTTTCTGTTTTAGTGTGTGTACAGTGCCTGTACAGTGTGGCAGACAGTAACTGGGGTTGAATCTTGAAAAACTCACCGTGGTTGATGAAAGCCGCAGGCCCAAGCCAGAGTTGTGCACAGCGCTTACGAGTGGAGTACATCACACTAAAGTCATTCACCCCTGCTCTCAGAACAGCACTGTCTGCTGGACTCAGCTCGGCTATACAACCCAACAGAACCTCCATCCGCTCACCTACAAACCTGCAGCATTCATCGTCACAGTTAAACATGATATATAAAAACACAGACAAGATGTATCTAATCTGCAGAGTTACACATGACTACTGAATGCAACTGTTAAAAGAAGTTGATCCTTACCAGTGCTTGGTAGAGGTTATCTTTGCTCCGTTGGTTTCTGAAGAGTATCGGTCACATGACTCAATCTGGACACCACTATCCAACAGGAAGGCACAGAGGTAGCGATACACCTGAAGAAATAATAGCTGTCAAGACCATGCATATAGGCAAGCATGTTCATGCACACAATCATGAATACCCACAGAGTGAAAATAGGTCATATTAGCAAACTGCCCAAACTAATAAGAAAAAAATGACAAGAGGCAACAAAAGTAAATGAACAAATGAAAGAAATTACACTGACTAAAGAAAGGAAGGGGAAATCAAAAACGTACTTCTAGTGCACACTGATATAACAGGGTTAACTGATCCTGCAAACACGCACTTACATGCTGTTTCAGTAGTTCCAGACGGTGTGTTCCCAGTCCAGTGAAGTAGTCACAGGCCCAGTCTCCCACTGTGAGGGCCTCAAAGGTGGCCTGTAAGTCATGTGTGCGTTGGAAGCGTAGCAGAGTCTCTTTGAGGTAGCCCCAACGACGGACCTCTGGGGGGGGACTGCAGGGCGACAACAATTAGGTGTGTGCTGTCCTTCGCATTTGTGAATTAACTTTTCCACTTCTCTTTAAAGAACGCTGAAGTTGTGCCTTAACTGCCTGATGAAGACTGATTACTAGACGCATAGAGGAACCATCAAGACCAAGCACAAGAAAAATGGTACAATGCATACATCTATGGCAAAGGTTTGTAATTTCACACACTTGTGTCAAATATGTAATGGATAGGAGGTTTAAAGAGATTACCTGACGTTCATTTTATGGGTGCTGAACCCCAGCAAGGGGTCCAGCACCAAGCTGGTGGCCAGATCATCCGTCTCACACAGCTCCATCACACTCATTTTACTGCATCCTTCCATCGCCTCCCACCATCAGCATGCTGAAGGGACAGGGGTCGGGGTCAAGGGACAGGGCGATGCGACTGACAACCACCCACAACTGAGTCAAGTTGTCCTCGTATCCCCATACAAGCTAACGTTGGCCTTTGTGTACGGCTTCGATAAGCTAGTTCTAGCTCAAACATAAGGTTATTTTAGAAACTAGCAAACTGACCAGCTAGCTAGCTAGCCTTCTGATTTTGATGTCTAAATTAGCATCATAGCTAGCAGCTAGCTACCGCAGGACATAGCGTTAAGCTGAAAGTCTAGCTAGTTAGCGTCTGACTCAGGCATAAGCAAACATGAGAAATATAACTAGCTATATTGATTTATATAAGTTAGTCTGCAGATATATTTAGCATAACATTACCTGGGAGTATTTGATAACGAAAGCCGTTAGCTAGATTGTATCCGTAGTGGTTGCTAGCTAGCCGCTAGCTGGCTATGTCAGATGTCGAGTCAGCTAGCTAAACGTTACGTAGCTAGCTGATCCGCCGAAACACAGCACAATTTCTTGGTGTTGCCTCGTTGATTCAACGCTGCAAATGTAATCAAATTAGCTAGTTTCCACAGCAAAACGACTGACCAGAGGGAAGATTTTTTTTTAAATATTTGTTATTCTCGTATCAGAAGTTGGGCGAACAACCACTGAGGTATGCGAGTAACACTGCTGCAGTGAAACCGAACTAGGGCCATATCCGTTGTTTTTCATTGGCTAGTGCCAAGGTCAATTTTACGCCAGTTACGAAATCTCTTACAGGCCATTTGTCAATAGGGAGAGGATGTACTATAGTTCTAGTAATACTGTTGGTTGTACCTGGTCATAGTAGGTTGGGTTTCAGTTGCTTGAATGGACAGTCGTTATTTATACATTTCAGTTTAACGTTACACAAATGTATAAACCCTCTCAAAAATAACACCGTTACATCGACAGAATCCATGGGTAAAGGACCCCGTCTCGGCAATCTACCACATTGGTGTAAGAAGTGGTCCTTCATGGTCTTGGGGAAGTGTGCCCTTACACACACACACATGCTGGGTGGCTTGCACAGGACACCGAGGGGATAACCCATCAGTGGAAGCTTGTAACTACCCAGGCTTAAGGTACAAATCATTGTAGATCGAGCCCATTCCAACTATACTGAAGTTGTGCGCAAGTTCTCTAGACCTTGATTAAGCCTATACGCTTACGTTTGGGTTAAATACAAAGCCAATATTACGAGGTTAGCCTATTAAAATGAATTTACGCAGGCAGACCAATTTTGATATTCCTTCCTACCAATGGGTCAACTCTGAAATGTGATAGGTCAAAAGAACAATTATTGAAAAAAAATATCAGAATTAGGCTGCCCGTGTGAGGCAATAGAACACTTAGCAAATGTCTAGGACTAGATTTTAGCCAGAAAACTGGAATCACTGAGGATTGATCCTGCCCCCATGTCCTATGAAAAATATTACATTTTATGGCACCACTGATTAAGGAAGACATGCGAAGTCCCCCTATACCAGCAAGGGCCTGATTTTGGCCCCAGGTGGTACCCACTACAGTCACAGATCACATTTTTACATAGCCAGACATTTAAATTTCAAAGGAAAGGGTAATGTCACTGGAATTCACATTAGTGCTCACTAAAAAGCAAGGAGACAGTTTCACATGATTGAAGACATCCAAATTGGAGCTGCAATTTATTACAATGCTCTATCGTACAACAGGGATAATGTCATGTGCACGGGTAGAGGACAATGGAGTGTCATGCCATCACTGACAGCAGCTTGTGTTGCACGTCTTGCCCTCCTTGCACACACAACCAGAGGCGCACTTGCTGCTTCCAGTCGGGCAGCAGGAACAACCTGGAGGAATGATAGAAGAGATTAGTCCTGACCAAGACTGGTTTTCCAACAAGACCTGTGGCTGCTATATAATAGGCCTGAAGGCATTTTATCTGGGCTAAAAGTTCAGCTGAATGTTACAGACATGCCACTAGTGGCAGCATCTGGAGTTTGACTGTGGATATTCCATTTTAATATTATTTGACATTGCACTAAATGCTTACAATGTAAGGAAAGATATGCAACTTTGTAATTTCAGGTGAAGGATTCCTTTAAAGCAGGGTTTCCAAACTTGCATCTTGGGCCCATGTTTAGGATTGTTGCCCAAGCACTACACAGCTGATTCAAATAATCAAAGCTTGATGAGTTGATTACATGATTCCGCTGTGTAGTGTTTGGGCAAAAATCTAAGTGTGCACCCAGGACCGAGTTTGGGAACCCATGCTTTAAAGGGACACTAGGGTAGTCAATTTCGCTCTTAGGTCTCAATGGTGGGTTGCGCGTTGACAATGGGCGGATTTGATTATGCCGAGCAGCGGGGCACAGCCTATGACCCTTGATGTGAACGGGCAAAAGTGGTGAGGGAGGAGCCGGTTGGCAAAGCGAACGGTCATTAATCTGCACCGCACCGAATTTGCAAACTAGTTGTTTTCATAGGGAAGGCAGATAAAGAAATTACTATTGCACGTGAAGGCAATCCTACTCATTATTCCTCGCGCATAATTGCGTCACTGAGCGGGCTTTTTCCGGGCACCTGGCTCACGCCCAGGAGTGAGCCAGGTATAACGCACGCCTACCCGGGCCCAATTTGATCGAATCCTCTCATTAGTTTGGGATGTTCAGTCTGTCGAAGACGTGGCTAACAATTGTTCACAACTGAACTGTAAAAAAAAAAAAAAAAAAAAAGCAATCTGCACTGGTTACAGCCATTTTCACATTTCCAGGCCGCAATTGTAAATGAGAACTTGTTCTCAACTTGCCTACGTGGTTAAATAAAATAAAAAATAAGTTCGACATGTACCCATTGATTCTTTAAGAATTTAACTTAAATGCATAATGCGCTTAGTTTAGCTGTCGTATGCCTATTCCATCAGAACACAATATAAAATGCTTACAAGATATTGGAAAATAAAACACTGAAGCTACAACTATATAATGGATAGTCAGTCCTTACATCCAATAGCGCAGTCTAAGTATACATTACTCTAGCTCCATCCGTTTGCGTCGCTTTGCTTCGACAGATTGCACTTTATAGATCACATACACATATTTAGCAGAAGTTATTGCGGGTGTAACATTCTTGTTCCGAGCTCAAACAGATCGACACATGCACTTACTTTTCTTGGCACATTCGCAGTTTGTACACTTGCAGAGTCCACTGCAGCTTCCAGCTATAAACAAAACAAGTCAACTACTAAATTAATAAGGGTCACCTGATTTGCAACTATATAAAAATCCATTGTACCCGTTCAGGTCAATTCGGAATTTAGAGATGAATTCCATTAGGCAAACTTACTTTTTGAGCAATCACAAGGATCCATTTTAGGTTTGAATTATATTTTAGCCCAAACAATTCAACAAGGCTGACCCGACTCCGTTCCAGTGGCGCTTTGTCTGCTATTGATTTGATATTTGGTTCAGCTGTTTTATATGATCGGAATTGATAGGACAATGTGCAAAATATAAATGTGCATTCGTGCTCCGCCTAGTTCTCCCGATAATACAATTTTACTATAAATGATTTCCTATAGATGCATTCGTTGTATACACTAGATGGCGCCCATTTAAAATGTAATCTCAAACATACAATATGGGTAATTCAACATTAGTGGCCTATTGCGTCAATTTATCTTACATTATACACAAACCATGGCTCATTTAAAGTTCCATTATGGAATATTGGCCGTTTCTTGAGACAAAAATGGTCCACTTTTATGGACAGTAATATTGTCCAAAATTTACTTCTCTAGACAGAAGGGGGGCTAACCTCCCCACACCCAAAAGTTTATATTGCACATCATGCATACGAACCATACAGCCAACACTCGAGCAAAACTTCCATATTGTATCATCTTTAAGACAAAAACAGACAAAGTACAAATTCACTATTTTTTATTTTCTACCCGGTAACAGACAGGATTTTTGTGATTGGTTGGAAAACAAATTACATAAAAATAAAACATCATTTTATTTTTATTTAACGTTTTTGATTCATTTATATTTGAGCTTTTCTAGCCTGGGGCGCGTTCAGCAGGACTTAACGTTGTGATACGTTCGGATAGAAATAGGCTATGTAGAACAAACACCTCTGACACGAATACGAACACATCAGCTCTATTCATGGCATTTCTATCTGCAACGTTCGACAACTGAACGTGGCCTTGTATTGCCCCCAGAGACAGTGCATTAAGACAAAACGTCCCTGATTGGTTAAAATAAAAATAAAAACGTTTTACATTATCACAATATCTATATTGCCCTATTCCTTGAAATAAAAGTTCAAAAGAAATAAGATTGATATCGATAGTTACAGTAGATTGTTGGTGATGTCTTAATAATGCGTTTAGCAAATTAATGATCTGACCAACATTACAAGCAGAATGTTTACCCTGCTATGAACAGAGTAGGGTCGGGTGAAATTGGAAGTTGTGAAGTATCATTCTGGACAGCAATACTAAGTAAGACCTGCAATGATCCCCAAAACAATTTATCTTCAAGTTCAGGCATTGTTCTACCCTACTGCCTAAAGCATGTAAGCAAAGCTTGTTTCCAAAATGCATTTTTTCACAAAATTGCAGATGGTCTACATTACAGCTCTGAATCATTGTCTTAAAGCCTTGTCAGAAAACAAGCCATTGACAATTCCGACAACTTGAAACTCCTGCCCTGTTATTTTATCAGCAAAAACGTTTTCCAACCCAAAATGTTCTCTCTAATATTACAGCTCTTTTAAAAACAAGCGTATTACCTTTCCATGTAACATATTGTATATCAAGCATTCAATATCCTTATCTAACAGCAAATAACACTTCCTCTGGTCAATAGATCATAACACGTCATTAAAACCAACACTCCTTGGTCTCACAATATGATCATTTTTCTTTATAATCTACAAAGCCAAAAAACCTTGAGCCATGTGCTCTTTAAAAAACATACTGCCGCCTATGCACCATTGAATGTACAGTACTCCTGATCCCGTCTTCAGTGAGATGACGCAATGGTGAGTGTTGTATGAAATGCACCACCTAGTGGAGAGGAGAGAGCACTAGAAGCAGATATGAGCTAGCGACTAAAATGTGAGAAAGAACCCAGCACAGGAAATGAGCATTAATGTTGTCTGGCAAATTGTTACACATCTTTAAATATAAAAGAGAAGAGAAAAACATGAGCTGAGTAAGGGGTGGGGGGGACAGATGCAAAGTGGGGTGAGAATTGAGGTATGACATTCTTTGACTACTCAGAACCCAGAGGGAAACTACTGAGCAAAATGGGAGACAGAATATGGAAGATGGGGGGGTGAACCAGAGAGATGAATATTGACCGTGTTTAAAGGATAGGGGCAAGGAGAACACATTTTAAGGGGATGATAGAAAATGGCTAAGCAAAAGCCCCCAAAATGCTGTACAGGAAATGGGTAATTCTTGGAGCCAGAAACTCATGCCAACATCCCACCCTGAACAAACAAAGCTTTCGATACCGTTCCGACAAGAGAAGAGCAAGTTGGAATGACAAAGGGGGTAGAGCAGAGGTGTCAAACTCATTGCATGAAGGGCCGAATGTAACTAGGCAAGTCAGTTAAGAACAAATTCTTTACAATGACGTCCTACCCCGGCCAAACACTAACCCGGACGACACTGGGCCAATTGTGCGCCGCCCTATGGGACTCCCACTCATGGCTGGTTGTGATACAGCCTGGAATCAAACCAGGGACTGTAGTGACTCTTCTAGCATTGAGATGCAGTGCCTTAGACCGCTGCGCCACTCGGGATCCCTGAAATTCATTACTATTTAGTGACCTTAATTCATCCACCAAGTACAAGGGTGGAGCAAAAACCCATGGAAACGCAACCCTTTGTGGAATGAGTTCGACATGTGGGTTAGAGGAATTTAATATATAAACAAATCACAAAGCAATGGTGAGGTGAACATAGTGAACAGTGTGATGGGATATTTTAAATAAATGTTCTTTATTAAACATCGGCTTCCAAATAAACTAAAACTCAAGGATTCAAACTTTTTTTTTTATGCATCTACAAAAGAAAAGCAAAACTATTTCACATCCATGATTGCGTTTTCAAATCATTGGTTTTTGGGAGAGAAAAAAAATTAACGTGTCCGCTTCTTGATCTTTGTGAATCCATAAACTAAAAGGGTCCATCTGCACATATCCACCTGTGCTCCCAGTGTGTGCCGTTGTTACCATTTGACCATGCAGATTGACCCCATTGACCCACACACACACACCTCTCAAACAGGATGTACAAAAGCTTGTGTTGAGCATCAAAACAGTGCAGGGCCCTAACAAACAGTAAAGGCTCCTTTCCCCTCCTCCCCCCCAAGTGTGCATTTACATCACTGAAAGGAAGGACCAGTTTCATCTACAAAGTGACAGGAGAACAGAGCAGGGGAAAGGAAGGACATACGAACAGAATACAATAAACCTCTCTTTCAGACACACGGACATACGTACACTCAAACAGTTAAAAACAGTATCAGAGAAAAAGAGGACCGAACCCTAGGTACTGTCTGCTTTGTTGCTGTTTGATGATGAGGGGAAAAGTAGGGCAAAATAGTGTGGGGGGGAGGTGCTTGGTTCAAGGAGGGGGGGTCCAGTGGGTGTTATTTCTTGGCCTTCCCGCCTTTGGCGGAATTCCGTGGCGGGGTGACGGGGCGTCCAGATCCCATTCCTCCACCTCCACCATAAGAGTAGAGCTTCTTATCCGCTGGCTTGAGAATCTGAGGAATAGAGAGGCTTTCTTTAGACAGCTATAAATATACATATACTCCTACAGACTGAACACTGCAGCACGTAACAGGTAAGACAAGGGACTGGCAGAGCTTAAAAATCTAGACTGATGGACAGGAACCGCCAGACTGAAGGAGAGAGAAAAGGGGCAGAGAGAAAAGCAGAAGAATACACACCTGAAAGGAACACATGAGGGTCTCATCCACACTCATCATGGCACCGGCATTATCAAACTCTCCACAGTAGTTAGGGGCAGAGAACAGAGTAACAAGCTGTCTCTTTGCAAAGAACTCGTAACCGTCTTCTACCACCTGAGGACAGGAATGAAAGAGGTAAGAACGCAATGAAAAATAAACAGGAAAAATACCAGGAGTGGATAACCAACAACTGCAGGGCCATCAGTACATTTCAAACAGAGGAGTTACCATCTTAAATGAACACAACCTCCATTGCCAGTAAAAACACAAAATGACACGCTTTAAAGATGGGATCCGCATCGGGGGAAACAGAGCCACTGTTCACCCCAGCACCTTTGTTGTTGTTTGTGTTGTGAAACGGAGCCGTCGTCTTCGGCAGCATGGACCAAAAAAATTCCAGTACATATTCTTCTGTTCTATCCCGCGTGCAATGATGTCAGAGAGGAAAAATAGGGTTTGTTGTTTACAACTTCTTTGTTGTTGTAATATCCCAAACAGACGTGTCAGTGTCACCAATTAAAGATTCCAGCTTTAAAAAAAGTGCTTCAATATTTTATGTAGTGATCTTTGATCATCTGATTTCCCTGATCAATAACAAGATCCCTCTATTCTTCCAAACCCACCATTGGTCTGACAGTGTCCCGCTAAATACTCTCTTCCCAGCCCCTAACCCCCATCAAAAACTCTAAACCACTGAGCTAAGCCATTACCTGATGTGCCCTGCATATAAGGTCCATGTCGTGTTTGTGCAGAAATTTGGCCACCACGTCTGCCCCGAATGTGAAAGAGACCCCGCGGTCGTTCTCGCCCCAGCCCAGGACATCTTTGTCTGGGTCGGCCCACAGCAGGTCACACAGCAGGCCCTGGTCAGGCACATCTGTGGGTCGCATCACTCTGCGCACCTGCTCCATGGACTGGAGGTCTGGAGAGAGGCCTGGACAGAACATAGCACACAGAAACATTATATCACCATACAAATGAATGATGACTGCCATGATACTGTCTTCTACCACCAAGAACAATAAGATCTGAAATCACACCTTGATAACTACCACCTCTTATCAAAGGTATAGTGTATACACTTGAGTCATCTTCCACCACAAACACTTAAGGGGAGTGGTTAATCCAAACGATCATGGGGCCACCAAGTGCTTATTGATAAGGCCCACAGGGGAAAGACCCACACACACAGATCATGCAAGCATACACCACCCACCTCCATGGCAGCAGAAGATCTTCTCATCTACAATGGCAGCCACGGGTAAACAGTTGAAGCAGTCTGTGAACGTCTTCCACAGCTTGATGTTATACCGTCTCTTACCTAAAGAGGAGCAAGGGGCATTACTAAATGGTTAATACTCTGTGTGTGTTCCGGTCTCCTGTTGTTAAGCATGTGTTCCAGCTTCTCGTCTCGGCACTTACATTCGTCATAAAAGCCGTAGATACGGTTAATGGAGGCACACTCGTGGTTGCCGCGCAGCAAGAAGAAGTTCTCTGGGTATTTGACCTTGTAGGCCAGAAGCAAGCAGATGGTCTCCAGGGACTGCTTCCCTCGGTCCACATAGTCCCCTAGGAACAGGTAGTTGCTCTCCGGGGGGAAACCTCCGTACTCAAACAGCCGCAGCAGGTCGTAGTACTGACCGTGGACGTCACCTGCAGGGGGCAGCACAGAGGTGGCCAGTCAGTCACTACCACACCCTCCCTGACTACATTAGATCTGTGTGTGTATACAGGCCGTTGGACTGAGATAGCAAAGGCAATTAGAGATTAGAATTCTACAGTAAATCAGACAAGCAGTCGTGTTATGAAACCTTGGAGCTTTCACTATCAGTTGTCAGAGAGGCGCAGCTGCTTTGCTACACTGACATTAATTACTATGAAACCAATTTTAGCCATGATAACTTATCCAATATGACTCACCGCAGATCTTGAGTGGTGCCTCAAGCTCGAGCAGGATTGGCTGGCTGAGGAAGATTTCGCGAGACTTGAGGCAAAGGCCACGGATCTCGTTCTCTGTCAGCTGAACGTTCTTGCCTGGCCGAGAGCCCTTAACTGGAGGGGAGAGAAAGACAGAGCAAACAGAGTGAGGACTGACGTTGCGCTTATTGGAACAAACATGCTAGGCCAAGACCATGGAAACAACACATACACAAATAGCACAGCCACAGATCTAACACACAGCACACCAGAGCAGAGAAACCAATCAATATCACGGGCCCCGCTGACAGCACAACCCTGAGCATACTGCAGAGTCAAGGTGAATCTGCTCACACAGCACAAGCCAGGAGGATGAACTATTTGATGTGAGAATCTCAAGGTTACAGAGCGTGAAACCTAACTGAAAAGGGTGTTGGAGTCTTTGTTTCTGAGCACTCAAGGCTAGGGGATGATGATGGCAGTGTTGAACTGAGCACCAGCAGAAGGTACAGGCCTGGCTATGTGTCTGAACAAATGTGTGCAGTGTGCACCCAGACCCAGAAGCACGTATGAACACACCACCTGCCTGTCTGCTGATGTAACCAGGACAGAGAGGCTGCAACGGGAAGAGGCACACGCAGCGAATCTCACACTGTACGACTCAAACAAGGATCAAATACACTGCCCTTCAAATCAAAGTAGGCCTAAATCACAATGAAATAAACATATCATTGATGGCCAACTTCAGAGCTCTCTGGTTACAAGTACACCGCATGCAGTCTGGTAGCATAGAGCCTGTGAACTGACAGCAAATGTTGTTAGGCTGCCTCTGACCACACGGCAGAGCTAAGCAGGCTAGTAGTAGCAGGCTGGCAGTAGCAGGATGGTCTGAGATGTGGTCAGGTCACAAGGGACACATGCACAGTGCTGCGCTGAGCATCTTCCTGAGGCAGGCTGTCCCCTAACTCTGCTCTGGATCTCAAGAATCTTACATGTTTGTTGAGTACAGTAGCTAGTTATGACATTCATACATATTCTACCAGGAAAACGAAAACCCACCCTGTGGCTGTGTAAGTGCTACATGTTCATCAAGCAGAGGTGCAAATCCACAGTGCAACTGATATGATAAGTGTTCAATGATCAACAGACAGGTGATCAGCTCTACTGGAGCCACAAATTGGTAAAATGTTTAATGTAGTTATCGTACCATTGTAGCCCTGGAGCAGGGAATAATCTTAAGTATGTTGGCATGATTTGCAGGGCAGCTTGAGGCTTTTGTGGCGCTGCAGGTCAAGTACAGGTTTAATATGATCAGCTGGGTGAGGCTCCTACTTCAATCTCAATACTCCTTCCAAACTAGAACCTTCACTATAGCTGCAAGGGATCACTACAACAGCACATCTATAGTCAAACAAATACAACAGTAGGACTGTAATATTCTGAAATCCTGTTTGCATGACAAGCTCCAGGCAAGGATATAACGGAGCATGTAGTAAGTGTATTCCAGTGACTCATGATGTACGGGGGACTTGTGCAAGAATGCGCATCAGGGTTGTTTGTGTCACAGAATCAATTCCACCCCCTTTCCTGCACGTTCTGCTGTCTTCCCTGGGTGCAGGTCTAATGCCAGCGCTCTATAAACCATCACAGGAGAACTAGGCAATGACAAACAAGCATCAACAGAAAACCTTCTAATATTCAACCATAGACACTTGTTGTGCTCTATCATGCACCTGGTATTGTAATTGCTGAAGATAAATGGGTTAGACACACTTAAGAGAGCAGAACAATAAAATAGCCTGAAACCCTTCAGTGACATTCTGCTTTACAAGCTGGGTGCAGACAGTGTTCTTTACAAAAACACACACCGGGGTTAATTGAACACTTGTCAAAACTCTGACAGCTCAAACTGAACGTTGCTGACCTTGCCAAATACCAAACTAGACGAGGACATGCAGTTATCACACAACACAATGCCACAGATGTCTCACGTTGAGGGAGCATGCAATTGGTATACTGACTGCAGGAATGTCCACCAGAGCTGTTGCCAGAGAATGTCATGTTAATTTCTCCACCATAAGCCGCCTCCAACGTTGTTTTAGAAAAATTGAGAGGCCAGTTGGACGTACTGACAACTGCTTACCACGTTGTGTAGGCGAGCATTTTGCTGATGTCAACGTTATGGTATGGGCTGGTATTTGGTACGAACAACAAACAATTGCATTTTATCGATGGCAATTTGAATCCAGAGAAACCATGACAAGATCGTAAGGCTCATTGTCGTGTCATTCATCCACCGACATCACCTCATGTTCCAGCATGATAATGGACGGCCCATGACGCAACGATCTGTACACAATTCCTGGAAGCTGAAAATGTCCCAGTTCTTCCACGACCTGCATACTCACCCAGCAAGCATGTTTGGGATGCTCTAGATCGACGTGTGTGACAGAGTGTTCCAGTTCCCACTAATATCCAGTAACTTCACAGACATTGAAGAGTGGGACAACATTCGGCTTGGGGATTCAAACCAGCAACCTTTCAGTTACTGGCCCAACGCTCTAACCACTAAGCTACCTGCCTCCCAACTCTATGCGAAGGAGATGTGTCACACAAGATACTGACTGGTTTTCTGTTCCATGCCCCTACCTTTTTTGTAAGGTATTTGTGACCAACAGATGCTTGTGTATTCCTAGTCATGTGAAATCCATAGATTAGGACCCAATGAATTTATTTCAATTGATTGATTTCCTTATTTGAACTGTAACTCAGTAAAATCTTAGAAATTGTTACATGTTGCATTTATATTTTTGTTCAGTGTAGTGCTTTCACAAAAATATATTCTGCCCTAATAAAATCACAGGCAGTGGGAGAGGGGCACACATATTTGTTCTGAAAACGGAGGATGGAAACGGACGAGGACTTCCAGGTAGGACCTCAGCAATATATCTAAATGAGCAGTGTCATGTTAGGGCAGCAACACAGGCCTTGGCCCTAAAGAGTGAAATGTGGGTATAAATAGGGTAGTGCTGCTTGTCACTTTAAACCTGGATTAGGGTCGGCTAAGCCATGACAGAGCTTACTCTAAAGTTAGCCACATGGCCAATGGCAACAGTGAGCTTAGAGAAGGGGCGTGGGGGATGGGGAGGGGGTCAGACAAAGGGCTTTCCGCTTTGCTGGTCACGGGATAGAAAATTTTAAAAGTTGGACAAGCACAATAGGAAAGCCGTTGGGAATCAACAGTTGGCTGGCTTCAGATTCCCTCCTGATATGTCCATGGCTGATATGGACATCCTCAGATGGTGACAGGAGGTGGTAGTAGCGGCCTGGACTGACCGCTCAGATGTACAGGTCAGGAGGCTGATGGTTAATCCCATTGAAACTAGTCACACTGTCACATTTAACTGGTTTGCAAACATTGTCACCAGGCTGGCCCATGTGTTACGGTGTACATGGTGCAGCTAAAGGTTGATGGTAGTCAGTCACCATTCTCTGACAAACAAGTGATTAAGCAACCAGAAGGCAGTTCCCTTGGCCTGTCTCTACATCATAGAAATACAGCAGGATTGGATGGACAAAAAGACACAGGTGATGGTTTATGGACTGGCCAAGACTTCAAAACTCATTTAGAAAATGCCATACATGACGTGTTAGGCTAATTATGACAACTCTCACAACAGAGGCAAACACTCTGCCTTGTAATGAGTTGCCACACCGCAAGAGAAAAAAAGGTCCGCTATATATTGCCAGTACAACTGTTTTTAATTATTTTACTGAACTTGTCAGACAACCTTATCATGGACAGAGTAGAACACAGTTTCCACAACACTTCCACCCATCAAGAGCCACAGTCAAAGTCAAAAGGGGACTAGGGCTGAGCGATACATCTCATTAATTTGAATGTGCATTTTAGCGAGAAATTCCAAACACATGCATCTTAAGAAAAAAGTTCTCCCATTTTTATGTTTATGTCTGCTTGTCTTTTTACTCCAGTGCTGTGTGCACCTTCCCATTCACACACACAAAGCCCCTCCCCCTCACAAAAACAAAGTTGATAGATTACTTCTTTCTCTATGACAACAAGCCATTTCAACTGGCTATTTGCATTTGAGGTTTGGTACAACAGAATCATTCTGTTATGGACACTGAAACACATTTGAGACATTTTACTGTAATAGAAAAGTGAACCTTTCCAACAATACCTGTTTTATGTCTCAACTCCCAAAATGTAGCACAGAGTAGACCCTGTCTAGTCTACTAGCTGTCTAGCCTGTTTATAAATGTGCAATGAGCATAAAAACGAACAACTAAAACATTATGAAACTTCTATTTGATCAATTAAGTAGCAAATAAGCCATTCCATTTTTTGATAACCTAATTCAACACCCATTTTTTGGTGTGTGTGTGTGTATATATATATATATATTCACCTTTATTTAACCAGGTAAGCTAGTTGAGAACACGTTCTCATTTACAACTGCGACCTGGCCAAGATAAAGCATTGACCTCCATACAAAAACACCTCAGTTGACGAGCGAAAAATGTAAAAACACCATCTGCTGAAGAAGACAGATTTTGGGCCCAGCTATTCCTCTCGCTTCACCTCTTCCTCTCTGGTGTGACTCACAAATTTCAGTTAATTACTATAGCTCCTGCCCAGTCATTGTCATCGTTCACCCACGTTTCATCAAACTCGGGCCAGTGCTGTCTGAGATGGTGTTTTATTTTTTTATTTTACTTACGCACGAACAGAGACTAGGGGTCGACCGATTAATCGGAATGGCCGATTAATTAGAGCCGATTTCAAGTTTCCATAACAATCGGGAACTGTGGGTTAACTGCCTTGTTCAGGGGCAGAACGACAGATTTTCACCTTGTCAGCTCAGGGGTTTCAATCTTGCAACCGCACAGTTAACTAGTCCAACACTAACCATTGCACTCCACGAGTAGCATGCCTGTTACGCAAATGCAGTAGAAGCCAAGGTAAATTGCTAGCTAGCATTAAATTTACCTTAGGAAAAACAATCAATCATAATCACTAGTTATAACTACTAATCCAGTTTAGCAGGCAATATTAACCAGGTGAAATTGTGTCATTTCTCTTGCGTTCATTGCACGCAGAGTCAGGGTATATGCAACAGTTTGGGCTGCTTGGCTCATTGCGAACTAATTTGCCAGAGTTTTACGTAATTATGACATTCATTGAAGGTTGTGCAATGTAACAAGAATATTTAGACTTAGGGATGCCACCCGTTAGATAAAATACCGAACGGTTCCGTATTTGACTGAAATAGTAAACGTTTTGTTTTCAAAATTATAGTTTCCGGATTCGATCATATTAATGACCAAAGGCTCGTATTTCTGTGTGTTATTATGTTATAATTAAGTCTGATTTCATAGAGCAGTCTGACTGAGCAGCAGCAGGCCCGTAATCATTCATTCAAACAGCACTTTTGTGCGTTTTGCCAGGAGGTCTTCGCAAGCACAGCGCTGTTTATGACTTCAAGCCTATTAGCCTAATGGCTGGTGTAACTAATGTGAAATGGCTAGCTAGTTAGCTGGGTGTGCGCTAATACTGTTTCAAACGTCTCTCGCTTTTAGATTTGGAGTAGTTATTCCCCTTGCACTGCAAGGGCCGCGGCTTTTGTGGAGCGATGGGTAACGATGCTTCGAGTGTGGCTGTTGTCGATGTGTTCCTGGTTCGAGCCCAGGTAGGGGCGAGGAGGGGGACGGAAGCTTTACTGTTACACTGGCAATACTATAGTGCCTATAAGAACATTCAATAGTCAAAGGTATATGAAATACAAATGGTATAGAGAGAAATAGTCCTATAAATACTATGTTAACTACAACCTAAAACCTCTTACCTTGGTATATTGAAGTCTCATGTTAAAAGGAACCACCAACTTTCATATGTTCTCATGTTCTGAGCAAGGAACTGAAACGTTAGCTTTTTTACATGGCACATATTACTTTCTCCAACACTTTGTTTTTGCATTATTTAAACCAAATTGAACATGTTAAATTATTTATTTGAGGCTAAATTGATTTTATTTATGTTTTATATCAAGTTAAAATAAGTGTTAACTCAGTATTGTTGTAATTGTCATTATTACAAATACTTTTTTATTTATACACATTTAACATTTAAGTCATTTAGCAGACGCTCTTATCCAGAGCGACTTACAAATTGGTGCTTTCACCTTATGACATCCAGTGGAACAGCCACTTTACAATAGTGCATCTAGGTCTTTTAAGGGGGGTGAGAAGGATTACTTTATCCTATCCTAGGTATTCCTTAAAGAGGTGGGGTTTCAGGTGTCTCCGGAAGGTGGTGATTGACTCCGCTGTCCTGGCGTCGTGAGGGAGTTTGTTCCACCATTGGGGGGCCAGAGCAGCGAACAGTTTTGACTGGGCTGAGCGGGAACTGTACTTCCTCAGTGGTAGGGAGGCGAGCAGGCCAGAGGTGGATGAACGCAGTGCCCTTGTTTGGGTGTAGGGCCTGATCAGAGCCTGGAGGTACTGAGGTGCCGTTCCCCTCACAGCTCCGTAGGCAAGCACCATGGTCTTGTAGCGGATGCGAGCTTCAACTGGAAGCCAGTGGAGAGAGCGGAGGAGCGGGGTGACGTGAGAGAACTTGGGAAGGTTGAACACCAGACGGGCTGCGGCGTTCTGGATGAGTTGTAGGGGTTTAATGGCACAGGCAGGGAGCCCAGCCAACAGCGAGTTGCAGTAATCCAGACGGGAGATGACAAGTGCCTGGATTAGGACCTGCACCGCTTCCTGTGTGAGGCAGGGTCGTACTCTGCGGATGTTGTAGAGCATGAACCTACAGGAACGGGCCACCGCCTTGATGTTATTTGATGTATTTATGTATTATTATTTATTTTAAATCGGACGATTAATGGTCCTCCAATAATCGGTATCGGCGTTGAAAAATCATAATCGGTCGACCTCTAACAGAGACCGATCCACAGTCCCCTACCTGATTTAATTGTGGGAAACAACCAAGTGGACAGGCTAGTATGTTGTTCAAACAGTTGGAGACAGACAACATGGTGGAGCCAAAGATTTTTTTTTTTACTAACCCAAGATAGACCACAGCCTGGCGTTTCCAACGGGAACAAATTAGTCATAGTGGGCAGAACAAGCAATGAGTGGGCAGAGCCAAGCAAGAGCTAGAGAGGTCCTATTGGCGCGTTCTAACATGTATTTGCATATTTCCGTTAAGGAACACCTACTCTGAAGTGTGTGTGCAATAACTAAATTTGCCTTTGCACTCCTTCTAAACAACATTCTAATTGTTTTACTTTGACAAAGGGTAAAATCTCCAAAACTTAGTCCACTCTTCATAATGGATTCTAGCTTTGAGAACAGAAAACTTTGTTGAGGTCAAATGTTTCATCAAGGAGAAAATTATCACGATGTCTGCAAAAATCCATCTCGTTCCACCTGGTCTCACTGCCGGCCACTGGGCTTTCTCTCATCACCATATTAGGTAGTGAGTAGAAGTGTCAATCGGATGCTTCACACTTATACATCCGATGAAATGTCTAGATTATTGTGGTGGAGCCCTACAACATTATGCACTGCTATTACCATGATGTAGAGGAGCGATAACACTGAGAAAACAGACATGTGAAAATGTCTAGGTTAACTGCAGTACCATTAGAGTCAATAATTGTCAAAACAGAAATAAGTGATAGCCTATAAATTGATACAGTAATAATCTGTATACATCTAGATCAATAGATTTCAAAATGGGAAGAACAAAACAGCAAATCCAGGGGTTTGAACACCTGACGTGACTTTTAAACCAGTTAGACCAGACTTGGAGAGAGACATTTTTAAATCTAACTAGACAACTTCCTAGAGCAGCAGAATGCCCCACTTCCTGTTTTCAGAACTGTTCCCAGGTCAGCAGAAGCTCATGTCTAGGTCAGCCACTGTGCTCATTACAGCAGGAGGCCCCTGCAGATTTAGTAGCTGGAGGGGCTTATGTTGGTCTGACAGCCTCAAGTCTCCCATTACGCAACATTTATCATACAGATCATAAGTTTGCTTCTGCCCCATGTACACACACACACAGTCCCCAAGGCTCATATCTGTTACGATAGAAGCCATCATAAATCTAAGGAGTGGCCAGGACTGAGGGTAGGCAAACCTGTGTGGTATAGACAGCTTCTCCCCATGCACCAAACACTAACACCTACGTATTATTCAACAGTCCTGTGGTGGTCAATCAGAAACACGGTTAGCAGAATTGTTTTAATCCATCAATACCTCCATAAGCTGCCCACAACAAAAGACGTGATCAGAGTAAAAACCCAAGAGAAAGCAAGACATTAGGCCTGCTACTTGCAAACAACACTGTCCCTCACATTCCCCAAGACGGCCCATATTTCTACTATTCATGCTTCTGTAGCCGATGTGAAATACCTAGCTAGTTAGCGGTGCGGGCTAGTAGTGTTCAATTACTACTAGCCAGCACCGCTAACTAGTGCTGGCTCAGAGCTTGAAGTAGTTGTTTCCCTAGCACTTACAGGGACATTGCTGTTGTGGAGCTATAGGTAATGATGCTTCTTGGTTGACAGTTGGCGGTGTTCAGAGGGTCCTTGGTTCAAGCCCAGGTTGGGGCAAGGAGAGGGGCGACACTTCATTACATTAAAAATGTAATTCTCGCAGAGAATGTAATGTGCTATAATGTTTCCACCGCTAGTGTTTACAGTATGCACAACTTTCAGCCCTGCTATAAGCTACTTGGCCAATGACAAACAAACCCAAATCTGGATATTCCCTTTACTTTATAATGTAGTAAAGCCCATTGGCCTTCTTTAGACAGATAAGAGTCTAAAACCAGGGCACTGGTGTTTCCTGTCCATGGAATTTGGAGTATAACAGTAGTGTGACCCAATTGTGCCCTTCACTCTGTGTAACCAACCACTAATGATATGGCTAAACCTACCTACAACCTACATACAAAAGCAAGTTATTACTTCAGCAAGCACGCTTTCAGCACATGATAATTGCATCCGCAGCTCTGAAAAACATGCTTAAGTATGCTTCTCCCTCATCCAGGCATGAATTGCAATGGGCCTGCTCCTACATTCAGCATCCTCCATTCAGGCTGCAAATGCATCATTTTCCTCCTTAGCTAGCTTTAATGGGCATTAAAAAAAATACTGAAAATATGCATACTTTATGAAACTATGTCTTTTTGGACATTTTTGGATATTCCACATTCTTAGTTGAACATGGTGTGCAACACATTAGATTTTCCAAAAATATAAACAATTGTGGGAAATTGTGTTTCAAAAATAAAGTAAGCATATTTCCCTTGAATGGGGGATGTTTTATGGGGGACACTAGTGTATTACCGTGAATGCACATCCAACCTAGACGATAGTACAGATCTAGCACCCATGTACTATCGTCTGCCTAGGCTACAGTGTAACCGGTGTGTGTTAGACATAGCTAGCTAAATACTGGCAAACAAAAAAACGATATTATGGAAAGATTGGATGCAGGAAACAGAAATGAATGGTAGACAAAACCTGCTAACCGACATTACTGGCTAGCTTTGCATTCATTTTTATAACAGCATACACTAGACAGAACACGGAACATATTTAACGTTACAGTAGCTAGCTAGAGTTAGCTAACACAGCATCATCGTAAAATAGCCGTGTGTCATCTTAACAATGATTTTCCATTAATACTAACAATACAACACAATTGGCAATTCAGGCCGAGTGATAACGATTGAAGCAGCAAGCCAGCCATCTCTCATTTGCCCTACTAGTTCGTAGACCTAGGTAACGTTCTCGCGCTCTAACCCGGACACATCGTTTTCAAAGAGAACAGCTACCTTGACGTTAAGCCTGCTAACTACGCTAACATGCACCAGACATCGTTAAGAGTTCCGACGCTGAAAATACATCAAGCAAATGATTTGTAATTAATCAAATTAAGTGGCTTGATTCCTAGTTAAGTGCAAATCCTCACCTTCCAGAAGACGCTGTATTATGGAGTCGATGTTTAATTTGTCCGGCTCCGCCATTTTACTTATTTTTTTTGTCGTGGTTCAGGCAGTCAAGACCTTCGTTTCGTGTTGCTTCTTCGATGAGACAAAAAAACAAGTACCGATCACGTTAAACAAACAACTAGGCAGCTTATATTTTGTTATGTCAAATTGAGGGGGAAAAATGTCATTTGGCTTTACTTTCCCTTCCGTGTTGTAGCTAGCTGGCTAAATGGGTTAGCTAGCTAGTTAGTTCAAGCTAGCTATCCGATGTTAGTTAGCTAACAAACCAAGCTACCCGCTTTAGTTATAGATAGCCAATAATGAATGATGCAAATACGAAATGTTAACATATAATCAACCTTTGATTTGACAGTAGTCTTCCCGTGTAGAAGACAGGGCCCTTTCAGGTCTGTTTAGTGTCTTTTTGTCTTCGTATTTCAGAGTCCCCCTTTCTCTTCCCCCACTGAACTTAAAAAGGGCCGTGTTGTTCAGGGGAAGCGAGAAGACAGGGGGTTGACACTAAGGAGAGCTTTACATTTACTCAATAATGATTGGGTCACTGCTTGATTTTGAACCCATGTTTTCGTTTTTCATTGGATACATTGTACATCCGTCACACAGTGGTGCCCCACCTCCAGCTGTTTTACGGATGACATCACGGTCGTCACTAGTTACCAACACTGAGGTATAAAGAACTACCGTAGCCACAAAGTCAGAAACTCCGCCTATTTCTGCAATGTATCTTCTTAAAATGTGATTTTAGACCTTTACCATAACCATACTGCTAACCGTATACCCAAACCTAACCTCAAATTATGACCAAAAAGCATGTTTTCAATTATTTTTACGATATAGCCAATTTCGACTTTGTGACTGTGCTATCTAGTGGAAACCGACGCCAACGGGGTTGGTACCGGCAAGGACTGCCACCGTGTGTTAAAAGTTAAAAGTGTAAGGCATATTTTGATTAGGGTAGTGTCCAGGGTTTCCCAAACTCGGTCCTGTTTTTTGCCCTATTACTACACAGATTATTCAAATAATGTAGTAGTTTAGTGTGTAGTGTATAACTTTGTGGGAAGGTAATATGTGAATGTTGTGCAACTCTAATTCATCTCTTTCCCGACATTCCTCATTCCTTACAATAATCTCCACAAATTCACGTTCCTCCATTACAGGTCACTATTACACAATCCTCCTCCCTACTTGTTCTTTACCGGGTTTCCAAATCCATCCCTCACCTCACTGTGTTTCTATTGGTCAGACAGTTTCGACAGAGGTATGGGGTGGGACATTGTGAGTTCTGTGCCTTATGATACAGGTAGGGGTATGGGGAGGGGGTGACTTCGACTGAATTCACAGTGAATCATAGTCTACATGTTTACTATGAATCAGAGCCTAAACGTGTGAACTCCAAATGATTCATGGTTTCGTGATGGTATTGAGAGACCTCTGCAGTTATTGTTGTTTATGTCTTCAATCTATACAACCAAAAATAAACCATTTATCTTTCACTCACATCCTTTGTTTTCATTTTTTAATGTAGTGGGTAGTGGGTAACACTTTTATAGTCCATCTGCAGATGTTCTTCAGACTATCCGTAACATTTTAACTATCCACTAAGCCTAGCCCTAACCCCAAACTGAATCCTTATCCTAAACCTAAACTTAATAGCCCAAGCCCTAACCCTTACCCTAACTCTTATTCTAAACCTAACCTTAATCCTAACCTTAGCAAGCAGTTTCTTATCAACAGATAGTTTGTTGTCAGTATGACTGTCCAGACTATCCAAATAAAGTGTGACAGGGTAGTGAACTTCATTTTGCAGTAGCTTGTAGGTAGTTGTACTCAATTTGATTCTAGGTAGTGTTTTCAGTATTGAATTACTTTTTTGAGATGTAGCGGTGTAGCTAACTACTGGAAGTACACACTACTATTTACAAAAATATAATATGGGTGAAGTCGGCAATCATTTCCTTTCTTTTTCAGCATCAGACCTTCATAATTCTCACTTGAAACAGTTTGTTTTTATTCATTTATTTGGATCCCATTAGCTCTTGCAGAAGCAGCAGCTATTCTTCCTGGGGTCCACACAAAAACATAAAACACGACAAGTAACAAAACACTGATAAACTGACAGACAAGAACAGTCACACAAATTTAAAATACAATGAAATACAAACAATACAATTAAAACATAATGTGTGTGTAGATTGTGTGTGTGTTAGATTGTGTTTATGTGTGCATGTGTTTGTGTGTGTGTGTCATTTCACAGTCCCTATTGTGCCATTAGATTTTGTTTTACAGTTCAGCTTTTTACTTTAGTAATAAGAGATGGAAGGGAGTTCAATGTGATCACGGCTCTGTATAATACTGTGTGTTGCCGTTCATTTGTTTTGGACTTGGGACTGAGAAGAGACCCCTGGTGGAATGTCTTGTGGGGTATTTTTAGGTGTCTGAGCTGTATGTAATTTGATTATACAGACAATCAGGAATTTTTATCACAGTAATATTTTTCATAAAAACTAGAAGAGAAGCAGTTAAACTATCATCAGCCTTCAACCAGGGAAGACTGGCATGCATGTTGTTGATGTTAGTTCTGTATGTGTCGTTTAGGCCAAGGAGTGCTGCTCTGTTTTGACCCAGCTGCAGCTTTGCTAGGTCTTTCTTTGTTGCATTTGACCATTTTACCAGACAGTAATCAAGATGGGACAAGACCAGAGCCTGAACAACTAGTGCAGTTGATCTTTGTGTCAAAAACGTAGAACATCTTTTTATAACAGATATACCCCTCCCCACCTTCACAACAACTTTGTTGTTTGACTTGACCATGATAATTGACCATCCAATGTTATAACTAGGATCTAGCTTCCTCAACTTCCTCAACGGTCACACCCTTTATGCACAACTCCAGTTGAGGTTTAGGTCTTACAGAATGTTTTCAACCAAATACAATGTTTTTAGTTTTAGATGTTTTTAAGACCAGTTTATTATTAATCACCCATTCTGATACTGACTGTAACTCCTTATTTAGAATTTAAGTGTTAATGGCTTTGGGTGCTGACATGTAATGTGGAATCATCCGCATACATAGTCATTCTAGCTTTGTATAAGACCAGTGGCAAATCATTTGTAAAAATAGAGAATAGTAACGGCCCAAGGCAACTTCCCTGAGGGACACTGCACTGTACACATCTGATGTTAGAGAAGCTTCCATAGAAGAATACTCTCTGGGTTCTATTGGATAAATAACTCTCCAACCATGTGATGGCAGGTGATGTAAAGCCATAGCAAGAGTTTTTTCAATAACAATTTATGATCAATAACATCAAAGGCTGCACTGAAATCTAACAATACTGCTCCAGCTATCATCTTATTTTCCATTTCTTTTAACCAATCACCAGTCATCTGAGTCAGTGCAAGTTGAGTGTCTTCTCTATATGCATGCTAAATGTCAGTAGTTAATTTGTTCTCTGAAGAATAGCATTGTATTTGGTCAAACACATTTCTCTCCAGGCTATTAAGGACAGGCAGCAAACTGATTGGGCAGCTGTTAGAGCCAGCAAAGGGTGCTTTACTATTACTTTAGCTTCCTTCCACACCTGTGGACACACACAGTCCTTTAGGCTTTGGTTAAATACATAGCAAATAGGCATGGCAATACAGTCTACTACAGTTTTCAATATTTTCCCATCAAGGTTGTCTGTACCTGGTGGCTGACCATTATTGATGGAAAACAACCATTTTTCCACCTCTCCCACACTAACGACCAAATTCAAAACAGCAATCCTTCTCTTTTATTATTAGATCTTTTATACATAAATATGATTGGTTCACTGTTCAGTGTTGTCATTTCACTTCTAGGTTTGACCATTTTACTAATGAAGTAGTCATTGAAATGATTGGCAATATCGAAAGGTTTTGTTATAAATTACCTATCAACTTCAATGAACGATGGAGATGAATGGGGTTTTCTGCCCATGATATCATTTAAGGTACTCCAAGGTCTTTTTCCATTGTGTTTTATGTCATTTATCATGGTTAGGTATTATAATTTCTTCTTCTTTTTGTTAAGTTTAGTCACAAACCTTTTCAATTTACAGTGTCAACCAATCAGTTGAGCAGCCTGACTTGTTTGCCACCTCTTTTGCACAATTTCTTTTAACCATATCATTTTTCAATGAATCATCAACCCAGGGGGCTCTAACAGTTCTCACAGTTAGTTTCTTAACAGGTGCATGCTTGTCAACAATTGGCATACATTAATAACTTTACAAATACTGCATTTGGATTCACTTCCTCATACACATCAGACCAACATACATATTTCAACAAAAGATTGCTGATACATTTCTTTGTATGATCTCTTATAAATTACTTTGGGCCCAACCTTTGGCACTTTGGCTTTCCTTATTATTGTCACAGGGACCACGTTTACATTCACACCAATATCCCATTATTATTCGGGATACTCAAGTATTTTGTTTTTAAACATCATATACCGTTAACAATAACCTGAAAAAGCTTGTTTCCCGGTTATAAGAAACCCTGGCTAGATACCTGGGATATGCTGATCTAAAACGGGATACTGTGGCATGTTAACATTTTATCCCATTTATTGTTGTTTTTGCGGTTTGGGCAGGTTCAGGTTTGCATATCATGGGTGTGTGATGCATTATGTTTTCATCTGATTGTTAAACAAATCACTTCAAAAAGTAGGCTACTTGTGCAATTTGACCCACCCTAATAATTTAGCCTACTATAATTAAGTTACTGTAAATTTCTGCTTATAATTTCCGACATTTGGTAGGCCATATTCAGTGGCGACCTGTCATTCAAGGCAGTTTAAAGCCCCACATTTGTTGCAAAATATATGTAAATAAAAAGGCTTGCCTGTTTTGTATGTTATTTTGGCATTAATACATGTCAGTTTGCAAACAATAAAAAATATATATATATCATTGAGTTAATAAAGCCGAATACAAACAAGGTCTCTCTCTTTTTTCTTTTAATAAGGAAGCTCCAAAATGCAGGTGTTTCAGCTTAGCTCAGTGCTTTCTGTTGTGGTGGGGCAAGCCAGCATAAAATACGGAGTGTTGCGCCGTGATTTGGCGCAGTGTTCTGTCAGTCATGGGGACACGACGTCATTGCCAAGGCTAAGGGCAGAGCTCTAAAATTCTAGCTCCATGAGTGCTGCCATAGAGTTACAGTACATTAGAAGTGTCCATCCAAGAAGGCTCAAGGTCATTGGCCACAGATAAAATTACATCAAATCACGTTATATCTACATTAGCTTTTATTGGACTGATCATGTCACATCATACATTCAAAATCTTATAAAGCAGTCATCATCATGAATCAAGTCATTAATCTACTGGCAAATCATTTTTAATCCTTGTCATATGAAGAGAAATAATGAAGAGAAATTATAGATAAAAGCCATATCAGCTATGTTTTTTTAAAGGCAGTAAATGAGGCTGAATGAACTGTTTCACTGCCGGATAAGGCTCCACTGATAGCAAGGTGTAGCAGTCGTATAGTGCAATTCATGTATTGTTTAGTGTTGTGGCTTTGCTGGCATACATACCACTTTTTTGGGGTTTTGCAACACCAAGATTTACATGCTAAAATCGCCACTGGCCATATTATAATTTCTGACATTTGGTAGGTCATTTGTTTATCAACTATACATGCAGCTTCTCTTCTGTCATAACTTGCTGCCCCAGAAAATTCTATAAAGTAGTGCTTACCAGAATAATGTCTTACATCGATAGAATGAATGCATTAGTAATGTACTTAATACCAGTAAAGTTGTCTGTTTTGTTTAGGGACCGGGGACAAAACGCAATAACTCCAAAACAACAGAAATGTTGGTTCTGTGCAAAATGTTTGACCAGTTTTAAGGAAATGAAAAGCTGAGAAAATGACAAAACATGTTCCTAATAAGATTTCAGTTTGTCTTGGGTGCATATTTTATGTGGTTGAAATACTGTGTGCTTGCATAACAGTGTGAAAGATAACACATTACATGGGCATTTGCATTTTCTCAAGAGATCCTGAAAGAAAGAAATCATATTTCTCCACTCCTGTTCCCAAGACAAAATTATAATTTGTCGTATAATTTCACTGCAAGAAATGCATAATTCTGCAAGAGTTAATATTATATTATGCTACTCGTGAGAGGTTGTAGGCCTACAGTCAGTGTCCATATTTCAGTCACAATTCCATTTAACCCATATGAACTTAGATGAGGAATATTATTTTTATTCATGGATACAGGGATACTCATTAGAGGGATATCAGAGGTGCATGTAAATGGCTTATACCTATAAAGACCTTAAGCGGCATATGAGCTACTATCCGGAATACAGTGCTCATATTAATGTGGTCAATGTTATGGTCACTACAGCCAATGGGAACTGATATTGCTATGGAGCAAAGCTCTGCAGTATTAGTGAAGAGATGACCAATACAAGTCAATGTAACAGATCCAACACTATCTGTATGCACTGTAGTTGGTTGAGTGATAACCTGGGTCGTATTACAGCCATTAGTCACAGTTAGAAGCTTCATTTTGAGAGAAAATAGACCTCTCTGTTAATATCACACACAATATCGAGCATTGCACACATATGATCCAAATACTGAGTGTTAGCACTTCGTGGCAAACAGGATGCATGTTTAGGAATATTTTTTATTCGGTATAGGCTTCCTTCTTTTCACTCCGTCAGTTAGGTTAGTATTTTGGAGTAACTACAATGTGGTTAATAGATCCTCAATGTTCTCTTATCACAGCCATTAAACTCTGTAACTGTTAAAAAGTCACCTCATGGCTCATTGGCCTCATGGTGAAATGCCTGAGCGGTTTCCTTCCTCTCCGGCTACTGAGTGAGGAAGGACGCCTGTATTTTTGCAGTGACTGGGTGTATTGATAAACCATCCAAAGTCTAATTAATAACTTCACCATGCTAAAAAGGATATTCAATGTCTGTTTATATATATTTTTTACAGATGTACCAATAGGTGCCCCTCTTTGCGAAGCATTGGAAAACCTCCCTGGTCTTTGTGGTTGAATCTGTGTTTGAAATTCACTGCTAGACTGAGGGACATTACAGATAATTGTATGTGTGGGGTACAGAGATGAGGTAATCATCCAAAAATCATGTTAAACACTATTATTGCACACAGAATGAGTCCATACAACTTATTACGTGACTTCCTAAGCAAATGTTTACTCCTGAACTTATTTAGGGTTGCCATAACATAGGGGCTGAATATTTATTGACTCAAGACATTTCAGATTTTAATTTTTAATTAATTTGTAAAAATAAAAAATAAAAAAATAAAAAACATAATTTCACATTATGGGGTTCAGGCTGTAACACAACAAAATGTGGAAAAAGTCCAGGGGTGTGAATACTTTCTGAAGGCACTGTATATTAATATGGGCTGTTCTTAGCCTTTTCCTTTGTTGCTTATCGGAGATAGATATGTGGAGAATAAAAAATTCAATAAAAACATTGTTTAGCTAATAGAGTCCGTCAATCAGGCACTTGTGTCAGTTGTTGTGTGTGTGATGTTGGGCCGAAGCTACTGACCCAGAAGCTTGGCTCTCTCACTCCTCCCAGGATTTCGGGAGGGAGGGTGGACAATGAGCTTGTAGTAGGCAAAATAAGCAATGTTCCCATTGTCACGACTTCCTCCGAAGTTGGTCCCTCTCCTTGTTCGGGCGGCTTTCGGCGGTCGACGTCACCGGCCTTCTAGCCATCGCCGATCCACTTTTGATTAACCATTTGATTTGTCTTTGTCTTACACACCTGGTTTCAATTCCCCAATTACTTGTTCATTATTTAACCCTCTGTTCCCCCATGTTTGTTTGTGAATAATTGTTTATTGTACCGCGGTCCGTATTTGTGGCCTTGTATTTATACGACGTGTATTGTTGTATTATTTGAGTAAAATTGCTTTCATTACTCATATCTGCTGTCCTGCGCCTGACTCATCTCACCAGCTTCACACAGACGCATTACACCCATGCTCTCTGGCAACTTTCATAGCTGGGATAAGTTCTTTCCACCTCTGGCACACAGCTTCAGAGAAGTCCCCTATGATCCATCTGCAGCTTTTCAGTAAAAAAAATAGCTGACTTTCTCCTCAGACTATATCCAGGTCAGAGGTGGAGACTCTGGTATGCCATCTACAACAATGTTATTCCTCCAGGATTGTCCTTCTAGTCTGTTTTCCCAGTCATTTGTAATAATGATTCACAGACATAGACTTAGAGTTTGTTGTCAACTTGCTGCAAGTCTCTTTCAGGGCATCTACCTCTCCCTGGGAGAACTGCAAACTGTTCTTAAGGTCTTGGATCTCTCTGGTCAGATTGTCCATTCTTTTGTTAGCTGAGTCCACCAATATTTGGACAAAGCTCTTGAAGCTATTTCCTGTTGCTGTAACAATTGCTTGTAGACATATTTTTGTTGATTTAAAAGATCATGCACTTGCGATAGCAAAACACTGTCCTCTCCATTACTCCAACCTTCTTTAGCATGATGGTAGCGTTACACATTCTGGTAACATAAAGTGTTCTGTTCTGTTGCAATTTATATAGTCTATGACATTTCAAATTTACATATGATAATTTTTCACAAAGTAGTTTGGATGTAGTGAACTCGTTTTTCAAAGTAACTTTAGTTCAGTAAACTATATTTTTTCTTAAGGGGAGCTTTAATGTAGCTTAACTTCTTCCAGTGTGAAGTAATTGGTAGGTTGGTAAACTATTTTCAGAGTAGCTTCCCCAACACTGCTAAAAAGTTGTGACTAAACCTGGAATGTCAACACTGGAAACAAATGAAAGCTGGAAAAAGAGTGGGAAAGAGAGGCATGAGACAAGTCCAGACTGGTTGTGAGGTACATCCCTCTCTCTCCTGTTCTTCCCAGCCCCACCCTACACCTCACAATCCACTACAAAACCCTTTACATCACACCAGCTACATAACAGACCACCGCTTTACACAGATCAACGCCTGAATTAAGAGAGTAGAATTTCCTTTTTAAAGAGAAGGAAAACCTTTGACAAAGAACTTTACTTTTCAAATTTCCAATCAAGACAAGAGGACACATCATAAGGTATTAGTTAAACTTTTCAACTTGTAACTCTGATTTTGTGCTATTTCAAATATGAAACATACCAGCTCCATAGTGCATTATAACTGCTTTTTAATTTGTTATAACTCTTAGTGGAGTAACCAATCCAATCAAGTTTAAATAAATGAATATTGATGGTATGTTTAGGGGGCAGACACATGCATGTAACATCCTTATACTTTCATGAATGTCACTTCATTCAAACAGACTAAGGTATGTATGATTCAGGCCATATGCAAAGTACAAACAAATACACTTTTTTTTTGCTCTCTATCGATTAAAAGATAATACGTTCTGAGGAACATTTCCACCCAAACTTTTACTTTTGACATGAATCTATTGTGAAACACTCTATGGTTAATCCAAAATACACTACTTTTTTCAATATGGTATAAGAAAAGTATTCATACTCTATTCCATTGATGAATCAAACACAACGCCTTCATGTTATGCTCAGGATTCAGTGATTCACCAGGATCTATAAGTAGCAACAATTACTATTAGTCATTTTGTTCTTACCACTCACCCCCATCCTCTCGACCTCCTCCTCTTCCTCTTACCCTCACCTCTATGGTCCTTGTGAGAAGAGAAGACACATGTATGTCTTTGTTTTACTAGTCTGCCTGGTCTTGTCCAGTTGAATATAAGGAGAAGGGTCCAAGTAAGCACTATTGCATGTTTTCTTAATTCAATGAGAGTAGCATACCATCAAGAGGCGGCAGGTAACCTAGTGGTTAGAGTGTTGGGCTAGTCACCGAAAGGTTTCTGGATCGAACTACCGAGCTGACAAGGTAAAAATCTGTCATTTTGCCCCTGAACAAGGCAGTTGTTCCATGGCCGTTAATGTGACAAAAGCATTTGTTCTAAACTGACATGCCTAGTTAAATAAATAAAACAATTGCTTAGATGGAAGAAATAATATGATCCAGTGGAGAAAATAAAGGTGTGACATTTTGCAAGGCTACTGACTGTTGGGGTGGAAGAAAAGCTCTTTTGGCTTCATTTAGTAAAGTTGTACTCTTCTAAAGGGATGACATTTGCTGGACTTTTTCGCAGGGCTAGGTGAGATTGAGTGGATCCAGGTGAGGAGAGGTTGAAGTCTCAGTGTGACTAGGAGTGGCAGCATGCCTCTGAGCTACAGCAGCAGGCTGAGGTAGACCGGGCCTGTCACAACACGACTTAGTCCCAGGGCTGTGCTTTCTGAGATTTTGTTTTTAAATGCACCTCTGAGCTACACAATCCTGACTTGTACAGGCCTGTCATAGGGAATGAGTCTGTGTGTGTAAGTATGTGTGTGTAGGTGTTTGTTGGGTACTCTGCTGTGTGATGATCACAGAAATGACCATGTAATTCTATATCTACGTTTAAAGCAACTACACTTCCTTTAATACCAGAATGTGAACTGTTTTGTATTCCCCCCCCCCCCCCCTCTCTCTTCCAGGATGGGATCTGCTGGGGTACAGATTGTATGTGTGGCCCTTGGGATCCTGGGCCTGATCGGGGGCATTGTGTGCTGTGCCATCCCTAGGTGGAAAGTGTCATCATTTACAGGACAGAACATCGTAACGGCACAGGTACTGAGCAGATCAAGTGTTTTATTAGCCCTATGTGGTTTACATTTGAAACCGCTAAATACTTTCTCACATTATATTGACTCAAATGACTCTAATAACTCGGAAAAATTAGAATGAATGCAATGTGCTGAAATCAAATAAGCTGTAATGAATGAATGGCGTGTGCATTACTGTAACTATTTGTCTCTGTGTGTAGGAAACTGAAGAGGGCCTGTGGATGACCTGTGTGGTGCAGAGTACTGGCCAGCAGCAGTGTAAGAGCTATGAGTCCCTGCTGGTCCTGCCATCTGACCTGCAGGCGGCCCGCGCCATGACCATCATCAGCTGCATGGTCACCTCCCTGGCCATCCTCATCTTGTTCGCCGGCGCCGACTTCACCACCTGCGTGGAGAATGAGGACATCAAGCCCAAGATCAGCCTTGTGGCCGGGATCGCTCTGTTGGTGTCTGGCCTCCTCCTCATGATCCCTGTCAGCTGGTCCGCCCACAACGTCATCAGCAACTTCTACAACCCCCTTGTGGCCCAGAAGATGGAGCTGGGAACCTGTATCTTTATTGGCTGGGCTGCTGGGGTGCTGCTGCTTCTGGCTGGAGGCCTGCTCATGTGCTTCAGCAGAGCCAAATCTGGCAGCTCAGGAGGAACCGCCAAGTACTACGGCAACAGCGCTTCAGCCCCCACCGCCAACAAGAACTACGTCTAGTGCATATATTACACCTCTGTATGTTTGTATGTATGTAGAGAGATAGTTTGATGTATTACACCTCTGTATGTTTGTATGTATGTAGAGAGATAGTTTGATGTATTACACCTCTGTATGTTTGTATGTATGTAGAGAGATAGTTTGATGTATTACACCTCTGTATGTTTGTATGTATGTAGAGAGATAGTTTGATGTATTACATCTCTGTATGTTTGTATGTATGTAGAGAGATAGTTTGATGTATTACACCTCTGTATGTTTGTATGTGTGTAGAGAGATAGTTTGATGTACTACACCTCTGTATGTTTGTATGTGTGTAGAGAGATAGTTTGATGGAAAGGAAATGGGTCAGACAGAATGAAGACAAGAAAGGGGAGGGGTTTAACCTTGAGGATAAAGAAGGAACATTATTAGTGGAAATAATGGTTGTAAATATTGAATATTTCAAAATAGTAATACTGGTTTAGTTGTAGTTAATCCAAGGGTCCAATATGGTGGTTCAATTTAAAATACACATATATGTTTATTTGTTTTGTGGGGGGGGACTAACTCAATATACTATAATATACTACAAATCGAAACTGTGTAGAGATGATGATGTACCTACATTCATACAGTTTCTTAACTGTGTCCAACTCGCTAAGAATCACCTACATGAAGGTTAGACAGTCAAGGAGCACCGGAAATTCCAAAAACGATGGATAGAGGAAATTATTTGACAAATTGTGACGGCGAGGAAATATAACCAATTTTCCGTGTGGACCTCGTTGAAGACCAAATGCAGCCCCCGGGGCAGAAGGAGTTTGACACCCTTGTTGTAATGTGTTATCTCGTTTAGGTTTTTAATAATGGGTGACATGCTCCTGTAATGCCATGAATGAACAACAGAGAGCAAGGTGAGGGACTCAGTGGTCATGCATCTCCAAATACAGGTATAGTTAAATGACTGTATATATCATTTACATCCATGAGATAACAACTATTTTTCTTATGTAAATCAGCTTGTCTTTTACCTTTGTGTATCAAATAATAAATACATATGTTTTTATTTTATTCTGTTGCAATACAAATGATTGTCATCTCCTTTGGAAATGTTAACAAAAGCAAAACAATTTTAAATATTTTGGAAAATATTAAGGACTTTTATTTCCAACTATGTAAGAGCATATATTAAAAACAAGTCTCTATAAATGTGACAACTGACACCAAAAAACGAATTCAAGCTTCCAGACCCAAAAATATTTGGCTGCTGATATTGATGGATCCTGTCTCCAACTCTCCCTTTAAACATCTTTCCTTCAAACATCCCCAACTATTTATAACTATTTGACTTTAATCTCCTCTTTATCTTCTCCTCTTTACACCTCCTTCTCTCTCTCCATCAGCTCCATCTCGAACCCAAGGGCTCTGTTTCAATTCTTGCTCTCCAGTTCGCTCACGCGCTTGGTCAGCTCCTCTACTGTTTCCTTCAGAGTCTTCACCTCCTTCTGCAAGGCATGTACCTCCTGAGAGAGAGAGAGAGAGAGAGAGAGAGAGAGAGAGAAAGTTAGAGACAAAAAAGAGAGAGAGAGAGAAAGAAGGAGAGGGGAGATTCCTGGTGAAATGTGCAAAAGAGGAAGCCCTATCTAAAAAACAGTATCTATTCACAGATATATCAGAGCATGTAGGTAGATGCAGCCATGTCCTTACCCCAGTGTTACCGTGCTGATGCCCCATGGCTGCTGATGTGGTCTTCAGAAGACTTTTGTGAACTTTGAACTCTTTGGATTTGGTGGTTGTCGCAAAACCGTCCTTCAAGGAGATCAGGATAGGTTGGCCCTCTTTGCCTTCAAACCACTCATTGGCCTCCACAGACGGCTCTGGACCCATGGTGTCTGGGTACAAATCCTCCTGAAACAGGTCAGACTGAAGAGCGAGAGAGAGAAAGTGAGATATTTAAGAATCACATGCTTTGAGTTATAGTCATTTTTTTAAAGTGTATTTACCTTGCGGGGCACCGTCATGACAATGGGCTCACACTTCCTCTCATGGAGCTTGTAAAACCTGGTGGAGGACGAATAAAACAATATACATTCCCCTTTTACAAACAGCGCTTGTGTGTATGTGTGTGTATACTGGCGAGTGAAAATGTCCATGACTCTGTGTGGTTACCTGGCGATTTCACACTTGTTGACCTCCAGGCCCCTCTTGGGCATGTAGCCCATGCCCTTCTGACTCTCCTTACTGCTGTACATGGACAGGTAGTGAACATAGGGAGCCTCATCCGTCACCTCAAAGTACCGGATACTGCTGTCACCCTGAGGCACGAAAATGAATGGTTAGTAAACCATAGTGTGTGTGTGTCAAAGGAGGTTGGTGGCATCTTATTTGGGGAGAAAGGGCTCACGTAATGGCTGGAGCGGAATAGGTGGAATGGTATCGAATATATAAAACACATGGTTTCAATGTGTTTGATGCCATTCCATTTGCTTCGTTCTGGCCATTATTTTGAGCTGTTCTCAAAGAACATTTGAGCCTCCTGGGTGTGTGTGTGTGTGTGTGTGTGTGTGTGTGTGTGTGTGTGTGTGTGTGTGTGTGTGTGTGTGTGTTTAACTCTAACCTTGCCACAGAGGTAGACGATGCCAGTGTCAGGGTCAAAGAAGGGCAATAGGACACCACTGCTGGTGTCCAACTCCTGCAGGGTGAGTGGCTCTCCAAAGCTCTTCTGTCAAACACATACCGGTCATGTCGGGTCTTAAGACACTATTCATAAGGCTTTATAAGACGTTCATAATTGTCTCATAACACTCACCGGGTCCCAAAGTGCCACCTGTCTCTCACTCATGCGACTGAAGCCGGTGCTCAGGATCTTCCCTTCGGACACAAACACAGCCTTAACAGGCCTGGAGCCTTCGTGGGTCTTCTCCTTCTCCTGAGAGAGACAGAGAGGCAGAGAGAGAGAGATGCAGACTCAGGGAAAGACAGACACTCAACAAAGGAGGTTCATCTATCAAAGACGCGTGAAGGGAACTATATGAACTAATCCCTGACTGTGATTCTATTGAGATCTATGACATTAAACCTGGTAGCTAGGTGCATCTGACTGTCCAGGGTTAGAGTGGCTGGTTCTCCTGTGGTATTGATGGGGGCAGGGAGGGGGGCACTCACGGCGATGACTGTGCCCTTGCGGGGGTCCAGCACACGTATGGTCTTGTCCTTACAGGAGGTGAGGATCTGGGAGCCGTCCCTGTTCCAGCAGGCACTGTAGATGAGGTCAGGGTGGACCGAGTCGATCCTCACCATGGCCTCTCCACACGCCACGTTCCACAGGATCACCACGTTGTCGCAGCCTGGAAGTCAGGGGAGAGAGAGACGGAGGAACAGGCATTTAGGCCATGCAGTGCTACTCCACTTATGTTAACAGTTGAAGAGGCACTTGTATTCTGAGGCGATGCATCATAGCAGTGCTATACCTGCGCTCATGAGAACATTGTGGGCAGTGGGGTGCCAACTGAGGATGCCCACGCGTTTGGAGTGCCCCTCCAGCTTCACCACGGGGTCGTTCAAGGGCGTGACCAGGCCACCCTCCGGGATCTCCCAAATCTGAACGATGGAGAGGTAGAGAAAGAGGAGGGTATGTCATTACACTGAGTTAACACAGTACATAGATACAGAACACTGATCAACTGGATCACACAGGGACATATGTCCTAAAGTGCGTCCATAATATAATTCTACTTAACAAGCTCAACACTATGGCCAGTGAAAAGTTGTGACCTCTACTTACCATGACACTGCAGTCCTCTGAACCACTGGCGATGATGTTGTCGTTGTGGGGACAGAACTCAATATCCAGCACTGGGCCCGTGTGTCCACAGACTGTGGGCTGGGACATGTCAATACGACCCGTCTACAGGGAGACACAAAGGAAAAAGATGGGTTACTATGACACAAATAAACACACACACACAAGCTGATGGCTCAAACAGGAGATGAATACTACAGTATGCAGTAAGAACACACAGAGATGTAGAGTGTTGCTACCACTGTGGTCTTGGCAACAGAGAGACCTAGAGAGGGTTCAGAGGAGAAAAACTCAGTCAGCTGATGACATTTGTATAGCTGTGCCTGAAATCAGCCTTAGAGAGCAGAGAACTCTACTGGGTTTCCATGGCCCTGGTGGAACACACACAGGATCTGGACTGTTGGCCCTGGTGGAACACAAACAGGATCTGGACTGTTGGCCCTGGTGGAACACAAACAGGAACTGGACTGTTGGCCCTGGTGGAACACAAACAGGAACTAACTGGACTGTTGGCCCTGGTGGAACACAAACAGGATCTGGACTGTTGGCCCTGGTGGAACACACACAGGATCTGGACTGTTGGCCCTGGTGGAACACAAACAGAATCTGGACTGTTGGCCCTGGTGGAATACAAACAGGAACTGGACTGTTGGCCCTGGTGGAACACAAACAGGAACTAACTGGACTGTTGGCCCTGGTGGAACACAAACAGGATCTGGACTGTTGGCCCTGGTGGAACACAAACAGGATCTGGACTGTTGGCCCTGGTGGAACACACACAGGATCTGGACTGTTGGCCCTGGTGGAACACACACAGGATCTGGACTGTTGGTCCTCTCTGTCACGTTGGCCCTCGACCATCATTCACAGTACCAAAACAAAACCATCTACATTCAATAATGTACTAAGGATGTACAGTACATGCCTTATTTTGAATATGAAGTGGCATAATGTTTCTTTTCAAAACTTTATTCAAATGTTTCTCCAAATGTTCCTGCCTTCATTGTAGATGAACAATCAGCTGCCATCCTAAAACCTCTTAGTCACCGTCTCAATAATAGTGATCAAATACGGGTTATATGGCTGTAGTAATATCTACAGAGTAGTTAAGTGACAGAAAAATGTACTTCTCCAACATATAAATCAAGGTAGACTCAGCGATATGACGTAGATGCAGAAAGTAAACAGCGTAGTGGGTCAATTTCCACAACAACTAAGAGCGTTGAAGCGCAAGGCTCAACTTCTCAGCTGTTTCGGTCCTGTGGCTCCCACACTGTAAGAGCGTGAAGCACAAGGCTCAACTTCTCAGCTGTTTTGGTCCTGTGGCTCCCACACTGTAAGAGCGTGAAGCACAAGGCTCAACTTCTCAGCTGTTTCGGTCCTGTGGCTCCCACACTGTAAGAGCGTGAAGCACAAGGCTCAACTTCTCAGCTGTTTCGGTCCTGTGGCTCCCACACTGTAAGAGCGTGAAGCACAAGGCTCAACTTCTCAGCTGTTTTGGTCCTGTGGCTCCCACACTGTAAGAGCGTGAAGCACAAGGCTCAACTTCTCAGCTGTTTCGGTCCTGTGGCTCCCACACTGTAAGAGCGTGAAGCACAAGGCTCAACTTCTCAGCTGTTTTGGTCCTGTGGCTCCCACACTGTAAGAGCGTGAAGCACAAGGCTCAACTTCTCAGCTGTTTCGGTCCTGTTGCTCCCACACTGTAAGAGCGTGAAGCGAACCGGTGCACATGAGCAGATACTTTGTGTGACTGTGTGAAGTCGTGCATCTCGCTCATCTCAATATCTGCAGTCATTTCGCTGTCTACCTTTAAATCAAATTATCGTTCATTGGGGAACAATGGCTTCCTTTGACCAAATCATTAGGCCTTAAATGCACTGTGAATTTTGGTTTAGAGGGCTACTATTCGTCCCTGTTACAGGCAAGTACAAACAGTGATGCAATGGCGTCTACCCATGACGTTGAGACAGTCTATATCTTTGGGTAAAAAATACATCTGTTATATCAACGTATCTGTTCTATATATGAAAATGCATACAGTTAATGTCAAAGTCTTTCAATTACACCTTTATGCTTCAATATCACATAACGCATTCAAAATCAATCTAGATATTGACTACTATAAGACCATTACATACACTATATATACAAAAGTATGTGGACACCCCTTCAAATGAATGCATTTGGCTATTTCAGCCCCACCCGTTGCTGACAGGTGTATAAAATCGAGCACACAGCCATGCAAACTCCATAAACAAACATTGGCAATAGAATGGCTTTACTGAAGAGCTCAGTGACTTTCAATGTGGCACAGTCATAGGATACCACCTTTCCAACAAGTCAGTTTGTCAAATTTCTGCCCTGCTAGATCTACCCCGGTCAACTGTATGTGCTGTTATTGTGAAGTGGAAACGTCGAGGAGCAACAATGGCTCAGCCGCAAAGTGGTAGGCCACACAAGCTCACAGAACGGTACTGCCGAGTGCTGAAGCACGTTGCGTGTAAATATCGTCTGTCCTCGGTTGCAACACTCACTACCGAGTTCCAAACTGCCACTGGAAGCAACGTCAACACAATAACTGTTTGTTGGGAGCTTCATGAAATGGGTTTCCATGGCCGAGCAGCTGCTCATCACCATGCACAATGCCAAGCATCTCCTGGAGTGGTGTAAAGCTCGCTGCAATTGGACTCCAGAGCAGTGGAAAACTGTTCTCTGGAGTGATTAATTACACTTCACCATCTGGCAGTCCGATGGACGAATCTGGGTTTGGTGGATGCCAGGAGAACGCTACCCGCCCCAATGCATACGGTCAACTGTAAAGTTTGGTGGAGGAGAAGTAATGGTCTGGGGATGTGTTTCATGGTTTGTGCTAGGCCCCTTAGTTCCAGTGAAGGGAAATATTAATGCTACAGCATACAATGACATTCTAGATGATTCTGTGCTTCCAACGTTGTGGCAACAGTTTGGGGAAGGCCCTTTCCCGTTTCAGCATGACAATGTCCCCGTACACAAAGCGATGTCCATACAGAAATGGTTTGTCAAGATCGGTGTGGAAGAATTTAACTGGCCTGCACAGAGCCCTGACCTCAACCCCATCGAACACCTTTGGGATGAATTGGAATGCCGACTGCGAGCCAGGCCTAATCGTCCAACATCAGTGCCCAACCTCACTAATGCTCTTGTGGCTGAATGGAAGCAAGTCCCTGCAGCAATGTTCCAACAGCTAGTGGAAAGCTATCCCAGAAGAGTGGAGGCTGTTATAGCACCAAATGGGGGACCAACTTCCTACTAATGTCCATGATATTGGAATGAAATATTCGACAAGCAGGTGTCAACACACTTTTGGTCATGTAGAGTATGTGTTTGTTGCTGATATTGCAGCACATTCGTCCCATGCTGATACTGTACCTGCATCCCACATATGCTTCTGTTTTTCAATGTCAAACCCACCACTGGTATGCATGACCAAAGAGCTATATTTTCATGTTATCTGACCATAGCACCGGTTCCAATCCATGTGCCAATGCCGTTGATCAAACTCCAGGCGGTGCTATAGTCAGATGGCATGAAAATATAACTCTAGCTCAGTAAATAGCTCAGTATATATATATTTTATACAGTCTTTTTTTCTCATCTTTATCAAGTGTGCTAATCATTTTGGACCTGACTGTATATGCAGCTGCACTATACTGCGCCCTAGCCACATCCTGTCAAGACTGTGTTGCACTGAACCGCTCCAAATATGGTGAAAAAGTAGCAACACCACAGAGAGAGCCAGTGACGTGTAGAACCGAAACTCTACCACAAACTTCCTTATTCAGCACAATGTGTGATGCCGCCTTGCAAAATTCAAAATTCAAATGTTGAAAAAACATTGTTCTTAGAACAAACGTACAAACGACACGCCAATGAGCATTGTCATCAAAATTGTAGCGTAGTTGGGAAAATCTGGGCATGAATGAAAGTGACATTTTGAAACTTCAAGATTTGAGACTGAGGTATATGCATAGATCTACACAACAGATGGAGAGGGAAATGGACGTTAGACCACTTCTGAAAAATGAAAACCTCTAACTTCACTTAAGGCATTCACTTTGACCTCTGTTTCTCAACTAACATCAAGGCGGTGGCCCGTTCTTGTAGGTTCATGCTCTACAACATCCGCAGAGTACGACCCTGCCTCACACAGGAAGCAGCGCAGGTCCTAATCCAGGCACTTGTCATCTCCCGTCTGGATTACTGCAACTCGCTGTTGGCTGGGCTCCCTGCCTGTGCCATTAAACCCCTACAACTCATCCAGAACGCCGCAGCCCGTCTGGTGTTCAACCTTCCCAAGTTCTCTCACGTCACCCCGCTCCTCCGCTCTCTCCACTGGCTTCCAGTTGAAGCTCGCATCCGCTACAAGACCATGGTGCTTGCCTACGGAGCTGTGAGGGGAACGGCACCTCAGTACCTCCAGGCTCTGATCAGGCCCTACACCCAAACAAGGGCACTGCGTTCATCCACCTCTGGCCTGCTCGCCTCCCTACCACTGAGGAAGTACAGTTCCCCGCGCAGCCCAGTCAAAACTGTTCGCTGCTCTGGCCCCCAATGGTGGAAAAAACTCCCTCACGATGCCAGGACAGCGGAGTCAATCACCACCTTCCGGAGACACCTGAAACCCCACCTCTTTCAGGAATACCTAGGATAGGATAAAGTAATCCTTCTCACCCCCCTTAAAAGATTTAGATGCACTATTGTAAAGTGGCTGTTCCACTGGATGTCTTAAGGTGAACGCACCAATTTGTAAGTCGCTCTGGATAAGAGCGTCTGCTAAATGACTTAAATGTAAATGTAAATGTTTCTCTGCTCAGGCCCACCTTGTTCAGAGGCAGCACTAGGAAGGCCCCTCCTCCGCTGGCATCCACAATCATGGCCACGAACTTGGGGTTGACAGAGCAGAAGTTGCTGTCCCAGGTCATCTGGGAGATGCGGATGTCATCGTAGCACTGGTCAGCCTTCACCCCCTGGCCGAAGACATGGCGGAACTTACTGGCCCTGACTACCTTCCTGGACATGGTGGCCTGATAGGGGAGAGAGATGAGGATGGGGAGAGGAGGGGTGGGTGGAGTGGTGTTAGGAGAGATGAGGATGGGGAGAGGAGAGAGTGGGGGGATGGGGCGGTAGTAGGAGAGATGAGGACAGGGAGAGGAGAGGGGGTGGGTGGGTGGGTGGAGCGGTAGTAGGAGAGATGAGGATGGGGAGAGGAGAGAGTGGGGGGGATGGGGCGGTAGTAGGAGAGATGAGGACAGGGAGAGGAGAGGGGGTGGGTGGGTGGAGCGGTAGTAGGAGAGATGAGGATGGGGAGAGGAGAGAGTGGGGGATGGGGCGGTAGTAGGAGAGATGAGGATGGGGAGAGGAGAGAGTGGGGGGATGGGGCGGTAGTAGGAGAGATGAGGACAGGGAGAGGAGAGAGTGGGGGGATGGGGCGGTAGTAGGAGAGATGAGGATGGGGAGAGGAGAGAGTGGGGGGATGGGGCGGTAGGAGTTAAGAGGAGGAGATATAAGAAGAAAAAGGAAGAGGGGCAGAGTTTTTAATCACAGTGGTAGACTAATCAAGTGCTTATTGTATTTAAGAATATGCAGACTGCTACTGTAGCCAGTGAACTCTCACCCGGCACCCCTACAACATTTACATAGACAGCGAGAGAGAGAGAGAGAGAGAGAGAAAAGAGAGATGTATAGAAGAAAACCAGTAATCTGTGAAATAAATGCAACTGTTCATAATTTGCTTAAATAATACACAGATGCAAGTATAAACATTTTACAGGAAATGAAGAGCAATGTAGGGATTTGAATACTGTGACCTTAGATGCCACAAAATGTCTTAAGAACATGAGCATCACTGACTCACTCCCTAGTTAGACCACAAGACAAACACATAGTGAGGAGACAAACATACAGACACAAAGCTACAGGAAGGAAGGACAATACAGGAAAAGTAGAGAAAAGGGGAAGAAAGAACTTGCACAACTACTTCCTCCAGTCTGCAACTGTTTCTTTTTCTCTTTATTATCCGAGGTACACTTGTGGCTCTGTGCAATGCTTTAACTCACATCTAGTCATAGGGATGAACCCGCACAGAGAGAGAAAACATGGAGAATTGAAGGAAAAATGAGCATATGGGACTACAGAGGCAAACTGAAAGGCATACTCCACTGCTGTTTGGAAATCATGTGAACCAGGAACCTACAGCAACAGTTAGACCACATCCTACAGAACAAACAACAGAACCACAAAACTATCGTTCTTTCCGTTTCATTCACACACATGCTCTCTTGTCCCTCTCTAATGCTCCTTTTTTCACACATTAAACAGTTGGCAGATATGTAAATGATATTATCTTTTTGCGAGCTATAACCAAAGAGAATGCAACTGGTTGAAATATTGTCGTCCAATTTAGGGTTTGTCGGGTTTGTAATGCATTACTGTCAGTAGATAGTCCTCATGTTCAATGCATAGGCTACATTTCACAAGTTTCAGATTTATCAATAAGAATATTAGTGCACACAATGACTCAGTCCTGACCTACAGCCCATACATTTATGCTGTAAAACGACAACTCTAAAAGAGTGAGCAGAGAATTTACCTCCATTTGCAGACCTTACTTCCTCAAATCTGAAGCTGCGCTGACTCTGAATCCCTTGGCTAAAGACTTAGGCCTCACTGTTCTTGTAGTATTTGTGCATCACAAGACCTCTTTGGTAGACTTTCATCTAATGCAATAATCCTTTGCAGAGTGTACCTTAATGTTATAAAGGACCAGGACCGGAGTACATGTCAATAATGGTGTGTGTGTGTGTGTGTGTGTGTGTAGGCCTACAGCATGATCATATAAAGTGACAGCAATTATGGACTATCAGTCACATGGTTTGTGATTACTAGGAGAAGGATGCTGAAAGCAGGCCTACCTGTTTTAGTGATGGGGAAATGTTCTGCTCAGTCAGGCTCCCTGCTTGGTTCTGCTGTGCCGCCAGAGAGGAGTAGGAGCCGGTAGTCTAGGGTAGATCTCTTTATGTGATGGAGGAAGTGAGAGTTTTAGATGAAGGTGGAAATGGGAGGTGTCTCGTTCTGTCTTCTTACTTGCTGGGGTTGAAACATTTAAATGACAGATCTCAAGAAGAGATTAGATGAAGTTGTTGATATGCAGACCAAAGTGAGCCTGATTAATTAGACTAATCAAATCATCAAAGCGTGTGTGCAATACTTTCTAAGTCTGTTTTAATTTGATTTGTTTACATTTAATTTAAATTAAGATATATATATATATATATATATATATATATATATATATATATATATATATATATATATATATATATGAAGATAAACATTGTAATGTCACTGTAACAGAGTCTCCAGAGTGCTCTAAAGCTTTGGGCCTCCCGAGTGGCGCAGCGGTTTAAGGCACTGCATCGCAGTGCTAGAGGCGTCACTACAGACCACGTTTCTCCCATAGGGCAGCGCACATTTGTCGTCTGGGTTAGGGGAGGGTTTGGCCGGGGGAGCTTCACGAGTAGGCTGTCATTGTAAATAAGAATTTGTTCCGAACTGACTTGTCTGGTTAGATAAATAAAGAACAATGAATTCTAGGGTTAGGTCATCCCAAGGATCCCACTTAGCATCTACAGTGGGGACTGTTGACTGTGGGATATAAATATGCACAAAGAGGGTGCTGCTGTGCACAGGACAACCGCCTACAAAAAATCACAATTTAACCCCTTTGCACAATGTATGGATAACAAGATGAAGTCAAACAGAGAATGCCATGGCACAGCTAGGCTCTGTTTAAACACACATGTATGGATAACAAGATGGAGTCAAACAGAGAATGCCATGGCACAGCTAGGCTCTGTTTAAACACACATGTATGGATAACAAGATGGAGTCAAACAGAGAATGCCATGGCACAGCTAGGCTCTGTTTAAAGACACATGTATGGATAACAAGATGGAGTCAAACAGAGAATGCCATGGCACAGCTAGGCTCTGTTTAAACACACATGTATGTATAACAAGATGGAGTCAAACAGAGAATGCCATGGCACAGCTAGGCTCTGTTTAAACACACATGTATGGATAACAAGATGGAGTCAAACAGAGAATGCCATGGCACAGCTAGGCTCTGTTTAAAGACATGTATGGATAACAAGATGGAGTCAAACAGAGAATGCCATGGCACAGCTAGGCTCTGTTTAAACACACATGTATGGATAACAAGATGGAGTCAAACAGAGAATGCCATGGCACAGCTAGGCTCTGTTTAAAGACACATGTATGGATAACAAGATGGAGTCAAACAGAGAATGCCATGGCACAGCTAGGCTCTGTTTAAACACACATGTATGGATAACAAGATGGAGTCAAACAGAGAATGCCATGGCACAGCTAGGCTCTGTTTAAAGACACATGTATGGATAACAAGATGGAGTCAAACAGAGAATGCCATGGCACAGCTAGGCTCTGTTTAAACACACATGTATGGATAACAAGATGGAGTCAAACAGAGAATGCCATGGCACAGCTAGGCTCTGTTTAAACACACATGTATGGATAACAAGATGGAGTCAAACAGAGAATGCCATGGCACAGCTAGGCTCTGTTTAAACACACATGTATGCATCCTTTAACCAGACCCTGCTCCCTCAACCCCCCTGAAAACATCTCCATTAAAACAAGCAAGAGAACAGAACAGGAGAGACCAAAAAGACAGAATGGAAGGCCAGAGACAGGTTTAAAAATATAGACTTCAGTTTATTGCACAATCGTTGCTGGAGACTGAGGAGTGGGAGGGCCTGTCTGTATAATGCAAGACACTACAGATGGACACGTAGAGAAACTAGACACAGGGAGATACAAGATGGCCATAAATTAACAGAAGCGTTGGTGAGAAGAACACAGGCGGGTCGATGAGGCACAGTAGGATGCAACTTGCACCCAGACATGGAGCAGGAAAGACAAAACACATTAAAACACAGATTTCACACATGAAGTATGAGATCTTAAAACAGCTCATATATTCAAACATACAGGGTCCATAATATACATTCATAACTGGTTTGTGCAACCCTGAACATGCAGGGTTTGGTCACTCCTAGCATGTTAACACTGTTGAGTAGTAAGTATGTCAGTCAGTCACATTGCCTGTGGAAAAGCAACCTGTCTAACTCTGGTATTTGTTTTCCACCAATGGTCCTTTGACTAATCACATCAGGTCTTTTCACATCAGATCTTCTTCAGAGTTGATTGGTCAAAAGATCAATTAGTGAAAATATCAGAACTGGGCTTCCTCTGCCAGACACAGAACGGTTGGCGGTGAGCCTTTATACGATACAATATGATGCCTGCAATAGACTGCAACGTTACAGAGTTATGTCCACCAGATGGGGCCAAATAAACAGCCTGTCAATTCATTTACAAAAGACCGAGAGACTGAAGACAAGGACAAACAGAGAAACAGACAGACCCTCAAGAAAGCTCCCTTCATCAAGAGGAAAAGGGCATTTCATTATCAGTACAGACAGTATCATAATTAGTACCAACCCTCCACAGAGTAATTGTATCAATAATAATAAGTATCATCATCATCATCGTATAACAATAGTGGACCGTTAATCCTTTATAAATAGTCAGAAACAGGCTAGCTGGCACCTGTGTACAAAAAAAACGTTTGTTAGTGTTTTCATACATCATGTCATCATTATAATCATAGAATAGCAGAATATACAGACTAAAACAATGACCGTTGGCTGGCCTGGTTCCATCTCTGAAAAATGGTACTGTTGGTGGGCCTGGTTCCATCTCTGAAAAATGGTACTGTTGGTGGGCCTGGTTCCATCTCTGAAAAATGGTTTTCAGTTCTTTCTCCCACCACTCTTCCCATCTTCCCGTTTCCACAGTCTTACTCTTTTCTCAACCGCTCTTTAAATACATTTCACCTTGTTTTATCAGATCCCACCCCAAGAATCCCTAAATAATCCCTACTTCTACTACTACTGCTGACTCTTGCCTTCCCTCGGACCCTTACCCAATTCCGGAGTCCCTCACGGTGGCCTCTGTGGTGTGTGGCTCTAAAAGCCATGTTTCAGAGAGGAACCCCCTGGCCTCAACGTAACAGCTATAGGACCCTGAGAAGTGGAAAACCCAGGGTGGTGGAGTCCCTTTGAGTAGAGAAATTACCCTTTTTGTTTTTCTGACAGTTGAGAAACATACCACTTGAACACACATCCACTTCAGACAGTGTAAATGTATTTGTATCTGATAATGCATAGATATCCAGTTGTAATCAGAGGTATTCATACATGCCCCCCCCTCCTGTATCTTCCCCCATCTTTTATTTTTATGAGGTACATTTAGTCGAGCAAAAGCATTCTTAAACTCTGGGTCTCTCAAAAACCCACACGGTTACCCATCTCTACAACAGAACTGAAAAGAATCTGTTTTATCTGGGTTCACATATTTGAGTAAATAGGTTGGATGTGGTTGATATTAAATACACAGTAGTACCACCCCTCAGGTCCCTTTTCCCTCAGACACAGAGCAATGTCTGAGGTGACATACAGATCGAATTCCAGGTTCCTACATCTGCTTTCTTTCCTTTAATTACATGTATAAAAAAGTATCAGCGTTATATACTGTTTGCACTGTATGTATATATAATCTACATACATACATGTATTTACATGGACTTTAAATAAGTTTCATTACTGGTATTCACTTTGATCCAAAGCCCTTTTGAAAATAAATAAACAGTGCAGTTTATTTGATATAGTTGTATTGCCTCTGTTCTAGTCCCTCATATTCCTGTATTAGTATATACTGTATGTAGTATGTTCCTCTCTTAACACTCATGTTCAACTGCCCTGACAGCATGTAAAGCTCTTAGCTGGAGTGACTGACACATGACGTGTCATATGTTACAATGCACAAGCATTTGGCTAATAGTAAGTTAAAGTCCTCGTATGAGACAATGACTTTCCGTTTGAGAGCTACTAACATGCATTAATAATCAGTTTCATTCAGTGCACTGTAATACAATTTCAGCTTATGACGATACAAGGGGCCATGGCTGTAATGTACTCACCATGACAGGGGTGGTTTCATAAGGGGGCTGAGAAACGGTTTAACACTAGTCAGGGTTGCAGTCTGAGGCCTGTGTGGGAGAGGCTGGGACATTCTCCCTCACCCTTGACTCAATGTGAGCAAAGTATGTGCTACAACGGAGGCCCTCGACACATCATTTGGCAACTTGTGAGTGAAGTGGTTATTAGTGTGGGTATGTGTGAGTGTGTGCACTAGGTTACAAAAGTGCAATGTTACATAGAAACATGCTAACTTAACTAGTCCATGGGACGACTAGGTTAAAGGTCCCTCAGAGCAAAGCAGATTAAAAAAACAAACCGCTTGGTCTCAACCTTCCACATAGTCAATCGTTGAACAAAATCTATAAAACACAAAAGTAATCCAAAAAGTAAACATTGTACTGTTCCTCAGAGCATAAACTCAAATGCCAGTGCAGAAACTAGTGGCAACAGTTTTGACTTTAAAACTGAGTAACCAGAAATAGTTTGCTCAGGGTTACTGGTTGTGAAAATGTTGAGAGGGTTAGGGGTTCATTCATGCTTGGTTGCAGTTGTCTAATGAAATATTATACGGCACAGGTCAGCTTGGTACTACAGTATTGTACCTCTCTAAGGGTAACAAAGTGCAAAGAGTCAAACCGGGCTATGTTATGTAGTAATAATGTCCAGCTTTGGCATAGAATGCAGTGCATCATACCAAATCATTATCTGGCCTCGGACAGTTAAAAGCCTAGAAAGTAGCCTAGCTGTCTGCCATTTCCACCCTCCCAGGGGAACCTACTGGTTTCTAGTAGTCAAATAATAATAGTGCATTCTAATTTTTTAAAAACTCATCACAAACTGTCTCTCTAGTAACGTAGCGTAATAAACATTTGGTATCTGTTTGGTGGCAGAACTTCCCTTTTCAGTCAACAAGATCAATCTTGCAGTCATGTAACTATTGTTCAGGTATTATAAAGAGAGACATCCAGTCTGTTTTAGGCATCTTCATTTAAGACGTTATGTGCCCTTTTCATTGACTACAGTATGTGCCAAACATGATTACAATAATCAACAACAAAATATATTTGTTTAACTTAATAGTCATGAACTAATTAGAATAATCCGGATTCAAAACCAAATCAAATTCCTCAGTTAAATGTGAGGAATAGTCACTTTAAATAGATATTGATAAATAAATAAAAAGCACTGTCTCACGAGATTAAGGTCAACCAATAATAAAGAGTAACTTAATGCAACTCAACAATAGCAATTGTAAACTTGGTTAATCTGACATGATTCACTATTCAAAATGGTTGTATTTTCAATGGCACAATGCATCAAACAAAATGAGCACTAACAAGCCAAGGAATGAACCCCTTCACCCATACCCAGTTACCCTTCACCCATACCCAGGTACCCTTCACCCATACCCAGTTACCCTTCACCCATACCCAGTTACCCTTCACCCATACCCAGTTAGCCTTCACCCATACCCAGTTACCTTTCACCCATACCCAGTTAGCCTTCACGCATACCCAGTTAGCCTTCACCAATACCCAGTTACCCTTCACCCATACCCAGTTAGCCTTCACCCATACCCAGTTACCCTTCACCCATACCCAGTTACCCATACCCAGTTACCCTTCATCCATACCCAGGTACCCTTCACCCATACCCAGTTAGCCTTCACCCATACCCAGTTACCCTTCACCCATACCCAGGTACCCTTCACCCATACCCAGTTAGCCTTCACCCATACCCAGTTACCCTTCACCCATACCCAGGTACCCTTCACCCATACCCAGTTAGCCTTCACCCATACCCAGTTAGCCTTCACCCATACCCAGTTACCCTTCACCCATACCCAGTTATCCATCACCCATACCCAGTTACCCTTCACCCATACCCAGTTACCCTTCACCCATACCCAGTTACCCATACCCAGTTACCCTTCATCCATACCCAGTTACCCTTCACCCATACCCAGTTAGCCTTCACCCATACCCAGTTACCCTTCACCCATACCCAGGTACCCTTCACCCATACCCAGTTAGCCTTCACCCATACCCAGTTACCCTTCACCCATACCCAGGTACCCTTCACCCATACCCAGTTAGCCTTCACCCATACCCAGTTAGCCTTCACCCATACCCAGTTACCCTTCACCCATACCCAGTTATCCATCACCCATACCCAGTTACCCTTCACCCATACCCAGGTACCCTTCACCCATACCCAGTTAGCCTTCACCCATACCCAGTTACCCTTCACCCATACCCAGTTACCCATACCCAGTTACCCTTCACCCATACCCAGTTACCCTTCACCCATACCCAGGTACCCTTCACCCATACCCAGTCACCCTTCACCCATACCCAGGTACCCTTCACCCATACCCAGGTACCCTTCACCCATACCCAGTTACACTTCACCCATACCCAGTTACCCTTCACCCATACCCAGTCACCTATACCCTTAACCCATACCTGACCAGAGAGAGACAGACAAAGCTAGAGAGAAGGGAGAAAGACAAACAAACATGGAAGAAATAATGAGAGGGAGAATATCCTCTCTAATACACAGTAACTCAAGTAGTTCCATAGGACTCTGTGACGGGTCTGGGAGTGCTTTGTGCATTACTAGCATGTATGCATGCTACGCTGTGAGTGTGTGCGGTGTGTGTGTTTGTTCTGAAGTGTATATGCTATGTGCTGCATAGGTTGCAATAGAATGACATCTGAAAAATACTTCAGAAAGAATGAATGCATCATTGACGGATCCACTTTGATAAAAGACATAGGTTGAAATGGTAATTAACACATGAGGATAAGTCAACAGCAAATCAACTATTGCTCAAGTGTAACTTCACTTGCATATCATGATTTTTTTGGTAGACATTTCTATGTGTATTTCTGATATCAAATCCTTAATCTTCTTTGTGTGTAATCTTCACAGATCCTCTGCTGTGTGTGTGTGTGTGTGTGTGTGTTTATATTCCCTAATATAAATAGCAACGCATTTATAATGGCAAGGTGGACACAGATACAGTATGAACATTCTTGCTAGGTGCACATGTGTCAAAGCCTGCATCAATCCCTATTATGTAAAACACTTTATCTGGCCTTCCATGCACATCTTCATGAACACCTCCCATCTTCCCTTCCCAAGTATTACCTTTTGAAACAGTCCCCCCCCAGAGGTCCTAAACCCTGTTCCCCGCTGGTCCCCCTCCAGGCAGGGTGGGGCTCAGTCTGAGGGACAGTGGTGGCTGTTGATCCAGAGCAGGTCGTCCAGCACACCCCAGTGCAGGTAGAGGATGGAGCCCACCACCAGCACGTGCATGATCTGGTGGCTGTTGCACCAGTAGTCAAAGAGGCCCGGGCGGAAGCGCTCTGGGATGCGCGAGATGTTGATGATCCCGCCCAGTACAGCCAGCGCGTCCATGGTGAGGAAGTGTTGCAGCGAGGTGGGGCTGCCGCCGCCCACACCCACCCAGCGCAGCAGGAAGAAGGAGAAGCGGAACAGGGCCTGCCAGGCAAAGGAGCGCAGGCGCCGCACGCTACTCCGCGCCGTGATGGCCGAGTAGATAGCGTAGCTGGACAGCAGGATGTAGACGAGCAGAGCCACTGTGCGGGTGAATGGGTAGCACAGCAGGGTGCTGTAGACGATGGGCAGCGCTCCTGAGGCAAACACAACACACAAAGTCAGAGGCAGTTAGTCATTGAACTACACCACAACAAATATTCCCATCCCAGAGAATCATGCACACAAAGCTGCCATCAAGGCAAAGGGGTGGCTACTTTGAAGAATCTCAAATAGAAAATATTTATTGATTTGTTTAACACTTTTTTGGTTACTACATGATTCCAGATGTGTTATTTCATTAGTTTTGATGTCTTCACTATTAATAAAATAAAAACCCAGGAATGAGTAGGTATGTCCAAACTTTTGACTGGTACTGTATTATATAGATGACTTTCCTGTCAAAATAAAGATTTAATAATAATAATAATAATACTTTATTAGGTAGTTACTATAGTCATTATTTATGAAATGGGAAAATGTTTTTATTTTTATTAGGTTATGCATGTGCTCTTTATGACAAAGTGTGAATTCAAACTTTTTCCCCCCCTACCAAGTTACACATCTTGAAATGCACCAAATTGCTGGAACGACCCACTGGTTATTGGATACTCAAGATGATTTGCATATATGTAAATTAAAAATGGATTGCACAAAAAGAGTGCACCAGAGAGTGTACACAGAAAACAAAAGGCCGGAAGAGAAATAAAAGAGAAGGAGATAAAAAGGTAGAGAGAATGAAAGAAAGAATGAGAGAGTAGAGAGCTTTTAGTTGCTACCCAGAAGCCCCTCTGCTTACCCAGTGTGTTGATCATGCAGATGCCACACATGTCGAGGGTGAGAAGGGTGTGGTAGACAGGCTCTCCTCCCTCGTGGTTCATGAAGAGGTGGTAGAGCACAGAGCCCAGCTGGGGAGACAGGCAGGCCAGGAAGTGGACCACACCCAGCCATGTCACACTGATCTGGGACCAGGGGAAGTTGAGCGGGATGAGGAACAGGAAGCAGAGCAGAGGGATACCTGTCAGGAAGGGGTGAAGGGGATAAACAGGGTTCGGTCAAATAGGCCTAAATCTTGCTGATAACTAGCACCAGGTTTACCAATACAAAAAGCTTGCAGTTTTCACTACTGTACTGGATAGTTTATTTTCACCTGTTATTATATTCCAATGAAATTACAAAAAAATTCAAATGTGTTATGAATTTCCAATCACATTAGCAATACGGCATAGCGCTACTGCATAGACACCTTTTTCCACCTTCCACAAGCTCTTGTTTAGCTTCAGCAACAATTACTGCTGCACTACAGGGCAATCCCACTGTAACAGAATTACACAGAGACTGTATGGCAAGCAAAAAACAACTATGTACAAGGACTACTTTGACCAACATACACACCAGGGTTCTCCCCAGGATATTTTAACAAGGAGGTGCTGCAGAGTACAGCCAAGATTTATGAACACCTGTAACTGCAGTTTCCTGCAATCTAGAGCAAACAATGGCCTTATATGATAACAAATTAAGTAATATTTTTTTCTTTTTTTTAATGGTTCGGTCCTATAGACAGTGAGTCATGTGGCAGGCAAACAGGCACCCAGTTACTGTTTGATTGAACACTAGGTTTTCAACGCTAGGTGTTCAACGCTAGGCATAAGTGACTTTGAGCGTGGTACGATTGTCCAGTATCTCAGAAATGGCCGGCCTCCTGGGATTTTTACGCATGACAGTGTCTAGGGTTTACTGAGAACGGTGCGACAAACAAAAAGCATTCAGCCAGCGTAGCCCTGTGGGCGAAAACAGCTTGTTGATGAGAGGTCAAAAGGAGAATGGCAAGAATCGTGCAAGCTAACAGACAGGCAGACGACCACACCGGGTTCCACTCTTATCAGCTAAAAACAAGAAGAGGAGGTTCCTATGGGAACGTGATCACCAACACTGGACAACTGAGGAATGGAAAAACTTTTCCTGGTCCGACTAATCACGGTTGCAGTTATGTCATGTTGACGGCAGAGTCAGGATTTGGCCTAAGCTGCATGAGTCCATGGCTCCATCCTGCTGTCAACGGTACAGACTGGTGGCGGTGGTGTAATGGTGTTGGAAATGTTTTCCTGGCACACGTTAAGTCCCTTGTTACCAACTGAGCCATGTTTGAACACCAACCACACCTTGTAGAATCCATGCCCTGAAGAATTCAGGCTGTTCTGGAAGCAAGAGGGGGGTTTGACCCGGTACTAGATGGGTGTACCTAATAAACTGGCCACTGAGTGTAAGTGCCTTTAGAAAGTATCCATACCCCTTCACTTATTCCACATTTTGTTGTTACAGACGGAATTCTAAATGGATTAAATAGATGTATTTTCTCACCCATCTGCACACAATACAAAAGTGAAAACGTATTTTTTCAAGATTTTTGCAAATTTATTGAAAATGAAATACAGAAATATCTCATTTACATAAGTATTCACACTCTTTTGCTTTGACACACTTCACTACAACTTGGTTGGAGTCCACCTGTTGCCAATTCAATTTTTTGGACATAATTTAGTAAGAAACACACCTGTCTATATATGTCAGAGGTGAAATAATCCCATGAAGTCCAAGGAACTAGTACATCTCCAAGATTGTGATGAGGCATATATCTGGGGAAGGGTATAAAACAACTTGTAGAGAGTTCAAAGTTTCCAAGAGCACAGTGGTCTCCATCATTGGGAAATAAAAAAAAGATGGAACTATCCAGACTATGCATAGAGTTGGCCTTCTGACCAAATGGAGCAACCGGGCAAGAAGGACCTTGGTCAGGGAGGTGACCAAGAACCCAATGAACACTGACAGAACTACAGAGTTCCTTGGCTGAGATGGGAAAACCTTCCAGAAGGACAACAGTCTCGACAGCAATTTAATGGAAAGTGTCCAGACAGATGCCACTTCTGAGAAAAAGCCACGACAGCATGCCTGGAGTTTGCAAAAATGCACGTGAAAGACTGATAGCATAAGGCAAAATATTCTGTGGTCTGATGAGACAAATTGGACTATTTGGCCTGAATGCAAAGCGCTATGTCTGGAGAAAACCAGGCACAGAACACCAACCATCTAACACCATCCCTACTGTGCAGCTGGCAGCATGATACTATGGACATGCTTTTCAGCTGCAGGGATTGGGAGATAGAAGGAACAATGAATGGAGCCAAATACAGGCAAATCCTTGATGAGAACTTGCTTTAGAGTGCAAATGACCTTTGACTGGGGAGAAGATTTACATTCCAACAGATTTACGTTCCCTCCAATCTTTGGAGGGAGTTGAAAGTCCGTGTTGCCCAGCAACAGCCCCAAAACATCACTGCTCTAGAGGAGATCTGCATGGAGGAATGGGCCAAAATACCAGCAACAGTGTGAGAAAACCTGGTGAAGACTTACAGAAAACGTTTGACCTCTGTCATTGCCAACAAAGGGTATATAACAAAGTATTGAGATAAACTTTTGTTATTGACCAAATACTTATTTTCCACCATAATTTGCAAATAAATTCATAAAAAATCCTACAATGTGATTTTCTGGATTTTTTTCTCAATTTGTCTGTCATAGTTGAAGTGTACCTATGATGAAAATTACAGGCCTCTCTCATCTTTTTAAGTGGGAGAACTTGCACAATTGGTGGCTGACTAAATACTTTTTTGCCCCACTGTACAGCCAAAGCAATGCTGGAATGCTTTAATCCTATTGGAAATCTGTGGAAAGACTAAGATTGCTGTTCACCGCCACTCCCCATCTAACTTAACAGAACTTGAGAAAAAACACAAATTCAGATGTGCAAAGCTGATACAGACATACCCAAGACGACTCAAAACTGTAATCACCGCCAAAGGTTCTTCTGCAAAGTATTGACTCATGGGTGTGAATACTTATTTAAATGAGATATTTCTGCATTTCATTTTCAATACATTTGCAAAAATGTTTAAAACATGTTTTCACTTTGTCATTATGGGGTATTGTGTGTAGATGGATGATAGAATTGTTTTTTAAATCCATTTTGAATTTAGGCTGTAAAAAGAAGAGGTATAAGTCAAGGGGTATGAATACTTTCTGAAGGCACTGTTTTTTTTCTCTTACGTTCTTTAGGAGATCCCTGCACAGTAAATACAATTAAAACACTTACTGGGAAACAGTGCAGATGCAAAGATCACAGTTCTTTCCTGTGAAAAAGCAATTCCGTTACCATGGAATTACCCTTAAACTACAGAGATGTGTTGTAGGTTGCTTCACTTAGGCTATTGGGATGTGCTTGGTGAGCAAAATCAGGTCCTTGAAATTTGATACACACATATCACTCCTCCACATCCTGCCTTCTTCCCGATCTTTCGCTCACTCTGCTTTTCCGAATGTAAAATCATTTGTCCTGGCCAGGTGATACAGCCAATGCAATCCAACACCAGAGGAGGCTGGTGGGAGTAGCTATAGGAGGACAGGCTCATTGTATTGGCTGGAATGGTATAAATGGAATGGAGTTAAACATGTGATTTCCATGTTTGATACCGTTCTATTTATTCCATTCCAGCCATTACAATAAGCCCGTCCTCCTATAGCTCCTCCCACCAGCCTCCTGTCTAACATCTATTTTGAGTGTGATCTCTTCTGCACCCCTCCCTCCATACCCTCCCTCAGCACTACTGAACAGTACAACTGGACAGGCTCTCTAAGGCTGCATTTACACAGGCAACCCAATTCTGAGGATTTTCCATTAATTGGTCTTTTGACCAATCACATCAGATATTTTTCAGAGCTGATCTGATTGGCCCAAAAAACAATTAGTGTAAAAAATATAATTGGATTGCCTGTGTAAACACAGCCGAAGCGGTCCAAAGTATGATTGCTACTCTTTAGACAGGAGTTGCGTGTTTCTATCCAAAAGTATTCCAGCTGTTGATTCTATTGTGCAAATGTAGCATGTGGACACCATTTGTATGATCTTATTTGTTTTTCAGGTGCCATATTTTACCAAAAATGGGACTTGTGTGACTTCATCAACTTGAAATATATAAATATATACCATTTAGCAGACGCTTTCACCCAATGAGACCCAATGAGTCATACATCCGTATTTATGTAGCCTATTTTCTGAATGCTATTATGCTGCAAGAATATTGCAATAACCTTTTTCTCTGAATGACAAACCTTTTTCACTGAATGACAAACCTTTTTCTCTGAACATCCTTTTTCTTTTAATTACTTCCTCTGAATGACAAATTGCATAGTAAGGGAGAGGCTAAGCTGCCTGCTAATCAATCAATCAATCATTCCTGGTCTTAATAAAGGATTCCTCTTCCTTTCAGGAATAAATCCCCCCCTGCCCTGGTGATCACTAATCCTGTCTGGTTCAATGACTGTTGGCAGGGTGTGCTGTAAGTAAAATAGAAGGAGTTGGCTGACACTAAAACTCAACACTCAACAAGTTGACTTCACTTGAGGTCATCAAGAATCCTATGCTAGAGACCATGGTTTCATATGCAATCTTGGTCAATCTGAAAAGGAAGAGGATTTTTAGAGACACAGACAGCCTTAGCCTTCTCCTTCTCTGCCCAACACATATACTGAAATTATAAGAGTATGTGGGCAAATTCATTGTGAATATCTAAAACTTGTTACCAGACTTTCTGACATAATTACCACGTTATTACCAGTTTATTCTGTGCTGTAATGTACTACCAAGTGCAACCAAAACTTTACATAAAGCTTATTATATTAGTCATCAGTTGGTGATGAGATTTGTCTTTGGTTTTGCCTATGGTAACTTACTGTGATTCAACTAACTACAATAGCCAGCTGCTTGCTAGTTAGCTAGCCAGCTAACACTTTCCATAGCTGCTGTCACTGGTCACAGTACGGAGCGACTTCAGTGCCAACAGAAACTTTATTTGAATTCAACAGTTTTGAATTTGTAATGCACAAATTGAATCATTGAATAAATAAATGTAACTTGTATTTCATGATTGAAAACTGAATTGAATTAATGTTTTTAAAGTTTAATTTCAATTGAATTAAATACATTTTCAAATTCAGTTCTCTAAATTAAGATTCAAAACCAGAGGCAACATCCTGGTACTTTGTCAGCAAGAAATGGTAGAAGTTAACAGATTGAATCAAACATTCCACAGGTTGAACAGGGTTCCGGCAGTTCCTGAAGCCAATGTGGCATGTTTATTTTATTTTCTTCCGATTAATTTGGCTCTAATGTGTGTACCATTTTGGCTATAAGCTATTATGACCCCATTCCTGAATGGGACTCTCTAAGACTCTCTTGAATATTGTTGTTCCTTCTGTTGCCCTCTATGATGCACACAGGACACGCAATAGAGTGTGACAAAAATAAATGCAATTTGGCCCCCATAAGAATATAGTTGAATTGCCCTGTCATAGCCCTTCTGAGGATAGCTTTTCCACTCCCTATTTAATCTTGCTCTTGTGACTGACTGGGTTTGAACTGGATCTCCAGCATGTCATAAGACTTTGTTAGCCCACTTAGCTAAATCCCATATGGATGAGTTCAGGAAGCTAAAAAGTCTTCAAGTGTCTACAGCAAGGGCTCCTGAGTGGTGCAGGGGCCTAAGGCACTGCATCTCAGTGCAAGAGGCAGCACTACAATCCCTGGTTCAAATCCAGGCTGAATCACATCTGGCCATGATTGGGAGTCCCACAGGGCGGTGCACAATTGGCCCAGTATTGTAAAAAATTGAATTTGTTCTTAACTGACTTGCCTAGTTAAATAAAGGTTAAATAAAAAAATAAAGGTCACTCATTAACCTGTTGTGTGTAGGGGGCAGTATTTGATGTTTGGATGAAAAACATACCCAAATGAAACTGCCTATTTCTCAGGCCCAGAAGCTAGAATATGCATTAGGATAGAAAACACTCTAAAGTTTCCAAAACTGTCAAAATATTGTCTGTGAGTATAACAGAACTGATATTGCAGGCGAAAACCTGAGGAAAATCCAACAAGGAAGTGGCTCTCATTTTGAAAGCTCCCTGTTCCATTGCATGCCTTCCCTCCATTTAAAGGGATATCAACCAGATTACTTTCCCTATGTCTTCCAGATGGTGTGAACAGTCTTTAGACATAGTTTTAGCCTTTTATTCTAAAAAATTAGTGTCAGAGGATGGCTGGGTGCCAGCAGAGTTTTGCATGCGCCAACAGCTTGGAGCAGACATTTTCTCTCTCTGTCCTATTGAAAAAGCTGCGGTCTGGTTGAAATATTATCAATTATTTATTGTAAAAACAACCAGATTGTTTATAAGTTCTACGAACTTTACGGATACTATTTGGAATTTTTTGTCTGCCCCGTCGTGACCGCTCGAGCCTGTGGATTACTGAACATAACGCGCCAACCAAATGGAGGTATTTGGATATAAAAATAATCTTTATCGAACAAAAGGAACATTTATTGTGTAACTGGGAGTCTCGTGAGTGCAAACATCCGAAGATCATCAAAGGTAAGCCATTCATTTTATTGCTTTTCTGACTTGTGACCAATCTACTTTGCCTCACAAACGCTTGGTTTGCTTTCGCTGTAAATCTTTTTTGAAACCTGACATGCCAGGTGGATTAACAACAAGCTAAGCTGTGTTTTGCTATATTGCACTTGTGATTTCAAGAAAATTAAATATTTTTAGTAATTTAATTTGAATTTGGCGCTCTGCAATTCATCGGATGTTGACGAAAATGATCCCGCTAACGGGATGGGTGCGCCAAAAAGTTTTAAAAGAGTGTGGATCTTGGTTACATTTCACCCACAGACCTCATACTGACGGCATCAATATAACTGACTGGGTTCGAACTCAGGCCTACTGTAGAACAACACTTTCTGTGGCAAACAGAAGCATAAGAATCTGTTTACCACATTTAATGAGAGCACAACAGCGGTGGTTTGGTGATCCATGCATGTGATGAACAACCTTGCCTGAGACCGGAAGACAGGATTAGGTTATAACCCAGGTCTCCTGTGTGCCAGACAATGCAACTTTTCAGGTCTCAGAGTACTCATCATGCAAGCATGGTCCATGAACCACCTGTTACACTTCACCCCCCTTTGACCTCCTCCTTGAAGAGACCCATCCAAGTCACAGAACCAATGCCTAGGCTTTAGCTCAGCAGGTTAACAAAGTCTTCACCAAGTCAGTCACATTATAATGAGTACCCTTGCCGAAGACTTGAAACTAATATGTCTAACATGTCAAACTAACACATCTTCAAATCTCAGGCAAGGTTCTCATCACATAAGCATGGTCACAGAAACCACATCCATGTTCCAATTTTAGCTTTCAGCAAAGGGGCCATAATAGCTTATAGCCCAAAGAGTTCAAACGCTAGAGACAAATTCACTGGAAGAAGATAAATTCAACATGACACATTAGCTTTAGAAAACGCTTGAAACCTGTTTAATAACACAGAGCGCACGGTTCTCCCCAATGTAAGTGCAGTGCTGCGCCACCTTGTAGACTGGCTGCACCACTATGTAAAAAAAAAATGTTAGCATTTAATAGAGTATTTTTTGCTCTAGATTGGAGGAAATTGCACTTACACGTGTTAAAAATGTAAAAATCTTTGCTCCAGAACTCCCCTCAGCCGTACTCTGAGGCACCACCTTGTTAAAATATCCCGGAGAGAACCTCGGAGTGTGTGATTCTATCTGTTATTCCTTGCTAGCAAAGTACCAGGATGATGTCTCTAGTTTTGAATCTGAATTTAAAGAACTAAATTTGAAGTGAATCTGAACGCATCTGAGAAGTTGAATATATGAAACTTTGCTAAACTTGAAATTATATTTTGTAAACTTAATACACAGACAATGAAAGCAATATATACCATATTTAAATGTAATATATAAATATTGTATTTGAATATTTAATGCAATTGAAATTGAATTTTAAAATGCAATATTCATTCAATTCAGTTTCAAATCATGAAATACAAGTGCAATTCATGAATTCAGTAACTCAATTTGTGCATTACAAATCGGAAAATATAGAATTTATATTGAATATCTTAATACAAAAATATTGAATTCAAATCGTTTCTGTTTGCACTGAAATCGCTCCATAGCAAAGCCTTCACCCAGGCAAGATCTGCACTGCTCTGTTACTAGCTAGCTAGCAAACCCACTCATTTATTTCTAGAGAAATGTAGCTAGCTAGCAAGTTATCTTCAGCTCAAAATATTTAAACTCACCATGTGTGTATATGTTTCCCAGTTCGTTGTGCATGTAAAAAAGGCTTCTTATACAGTCTTGGACAGAAGATATTGGTCGGTATCCAGTCAGGACGTATTTGTTGAATTGAAGATGAGGAGGTGAATTCGCCCAGTCTAATAGTCTGGGTCCATTTAAAAATGCCATAGCAACCAAAATAGTTAAAACGACGCCGCCAAAAAAATAAAATAATGACTGTACACCTATATACACATATAATAGAATTATTGCGAATAAAAATTTATTAGACACCATTGATAAAATCTGGGGGGGGTTAGCTAGCTATAATGTGCTGCTAGCTACCATTGCTACAGTACTGTAGCGAGCTAGCGACAGAAAATATGTTCTTTCTTTTCAGCACCACTACCCGGTGACAGCGTTTTTATCCCGCTGTTTGCTTTTAAAAACCGATACTTGTGTCAACCACAGGGGTTGACAAGGACGAGGCCAACCACATACATGGTGTAAGCCCGTGGTATACATTACATATTACATTTGATTGCCGACATACCACCCAACATCTGTCGGAGGTTAGCTAACACAATATAATTCATGGTAGCTGCTAGCTAGTTACTCAATGTGTCGCTAGCTAGCGTACAACATTCCACGGCACATAACATTAGCCATAGTTAGTTTATCTACACCGGTTCACAAGTCCAGTGGCTTTAGCTTAGCTACTTCCATCCGTCACCTTGATACCACTGACTACAGAGGAATGGGTTTAGCGGTCAGATTTCCAATACAGTACTAACGTTAGCAGGTCATAACGTAAAATCAGCTAAACGTTCGAACACAATCACCTCTATTGTCTTTACAAAAATATCCATATTCTGGTTACAGCTAACTAACGGTAGCTAGTTTGTCACCGACCAACAACTACAGATGTAGTGCGATGGAACGCGTTAGCGTGCTACTGCTGTGATTTGCACCGGGAGATTTCAAACAAATATGGATAAGGAAGATGTCAATCCGACACCAAAAAATACAGATTTTCGTGTCCAAATCTTCTCTTGTATTGGTACCCCCATTTCCCATAAAGATTCCGTCCAAACTCTTGTTAAATGTGACTCGTTTATTCACCTGCGTCGAGTCCCTCGCATCGGATGATTGATGCCCTGTACCGGACAGTGACGCTCTAATCCAATGTTGGTATAGAGCGGTACTGAAGAGAATTATTGCGGGGGACTGACACTGGGTTTTTATGAGAAAACAGCACAAGGGAGACAGGGATACATACTTCACCGGTCACTGTCTGGTATTATTTTGGAATAATGTTTAATAATGGCTGCACCAATAATTAGGCTATCCTCTCTGGAATTTAGGAAACATGAAGAAGAAACAGTTATTTGTACATTAATCTTACATATTTTCTATGTATTTTTCTAATTACTTTCACGTAGTTAACAAATGTAGGCCTACAATAGCAAAGTTTATTTTAAAATACACAAAAATGCACATTGGATAAGAAGGTGAAAGGTTGACTGTAGTGCCAGTCAGGGTGGCGGGAGCCATGTCAATCAACCAGCCCTCGCAGCTTGCGCTCGATGTTCACCCTTCATTAGCCAATAAGAAAGCCTATAACATGAACACGCCATTACTAAACCAATTGGAGCGCAGAATTGTGTTCATGGGTGTGTTCATATATTATATTATTATATGGGTGCGTTTCTATCTGATAAGATTCTGTAGTTGTGAGAGCGCAAAGAATAGAGAAAATATATTGTCCCTATATTGTTGGAGGTATGCTTAATAATTCTAATTGACTGTATAGATTGTGATTCAATAAAAAAAAACAATTGTTTACCAAAAAGTAATAACTTAGTTACTAGGAGCATATGAATGTTTCTCTAAATATGAATCTAAAATATTGTTTCCACACTTTCTTTCTTTCTTTCTTTCTTTCTTTCTTTCTTTCTTTCTTTCTTTCTTTCTTTCTTTCTTTCTTTCTCTCTCTCTCTCTCTCTCTCTCTCTCTCTCTCTCTCTCTCTCTCTCTCAATTAAATTCAAGGGTATTTATTGGCATGGGAAACATATGTTTACATTGCCAAAGGAAGTGAAATGAATAAACAAAAAAAACACAAAAAAGTAAAATAAACAATAAAAAGTGAACAGTAAATATTACACTCACAAGTTCCAAAACGATGTGCAAATCTAGTTAAAGTACAAAAGGGGAAATAAATAAATATGGGTTGTATTTACAATTGTGTTTGTTCTTCACTGGTTGCCATTTTCTTGCGGCAACAGGTCACAAATCTTGCTGCTGTGACACTCTGTGGTATTCCATCCAATAGATATGGGAGTTTATCAAAATTGGATTTGTTTTCAAATTCTTTGTGGGTCTGTGTAATCTGAGGGAAATATGTGTCTCTAATATGGTCATACATTTGGGAGGAGGTTAGGAAGTGCAGCTTAGTTTCCAACTCATTTTGTGGGCAGTGTGCACAGAGCCTGTCTTTTCGTGAGAGCCAGGTCTGCCTACGGCGACCTTTCTCAATAGGAAGGCTATGCTCACTGAGTCTGTACATAGTCAAAGCTTTCCTTAAATTTGGATCAGTCACATTGGTCAGTTATTCTTCCACTGTGTACTCTCTGTTTAGGGCCAAATAGTGTTCTAGTTTGCTCTGTTTTTTAGTTAATTCTTTCCAATGTGTCAAGTAATTATCTTTTTGTTTTCTCATGATTTCGTTGGGTCTAATTGTGTTGCTGTCCTGGGGCTCTGTAGGGTCTGTTTGTGTTTGTGAACAGAGACCCAGAACCAGCTTGATTAAGGGACTGTTTTCCAGGTTCATCTCTCTGTAGGTGATGGCTTTGTTATAGAAGGTTTGGGAATCACTTCCTTTTAGGTGGTTGTAGAATTTAATGTCTCTTTTCTGGATTTGGATAATTAGTGGGTATCAGCCTAATTCTGCTCTGCATGCATTATTTGGTGTTTTCCGTTGTACACAGATTTTTGCACTCTTTCTTTTTCTCCCTCCCGCTCTTTCACTCCCTACATGGTAGGCTGCAGCATGCTGTGGTAGCCATGCTGGTTAAGTGTGCCTTGAATTCTAAATAAATCACTGACAGTGTCACCAGCAAAGCACCCCCACACCATTACACCTCCTCCTCCATGCTTCACGGTGGGAACCATACATGCGGAGATCATCCGTTCACCTACTCTGCGTCTCACAAAGACACAGCAGTTGGAACCAAAAATCTCAACCTGGACTCAGCCTAAAGGACAGATTTCCACTGGTCTAATGTCCATTACCTGTGTTTCTTGGTCCAAGCAAGTCTTTTCTTATTATTGGTGTCCTTTAGCAGTGGTTTCTTTGCAGCAATTCAACCATGAAGGCCTGATTCAAGCAGTCTCCTGTGAAGCATTTATTTGGGCTGCAATTTCTGAGGCTGGTAACTCCAATGAACTTATTGTCTGCAGCAGAGGTAACTCTGGGTCTTCTTTTCCTGTGTTGGTCCTCATGAGAGTCAGTTTCATCATAGAGCTTGATGGTTTTGCGACTGCACTTGAAGAAACATTCAAAATTCCTAATATTTTCCACATCCACTGACCTTCATGTCTTAAAGTTATGATGGACTGTCGTTTCTCATTGCTTATTTAAGCTATTCTTGCCATACTATGGATTTGGTATTTTACCAAATAAGGCTATCTTCTGTATACCACCCCTACCTTGTCACAACACAACTGATGGCTCAAACGCCTTAAGAAGGAAATAAATTCCACAAATTAACTTTTAACAAGGCACACCTGTTAATTGAAATGCGTTCCAGGTGACTATCTCATGAAGCTGGTTGAGAGAATACCAAGAGTGTGCAAAGCTGTCATCAAGGCAAAGGGAGGCTGGCTGCTTTGAAGAATCTCAAATATAAAATATATTTTGTTAACACTTCTTTGGTTACTACATGATTCCATATATATTATTTCATAGTTTTGATGTCTTCACTATTATTATACAATGTAGAAAATAGTAAAAATTAAGAAAACCCCTTCAATGAGTAGGTGTGTCCAAACTTTTGACTGGTACTGTATGCTTGAAGGGTGCTTTCTTTCTTTCTTTTTCGAACCTGAGCCCTAGGACCATGCCTCAGGACTACCTGGGCTGATGACTCCTTGCTGTCCCCAGTCCACCTGGCCGTGCTGCTGCTACAGTTTCAACTGTTCTGCCTGCGGCTATGGAACCCTGACTTGTTCACTGGAAGTGCTACCTTGTCCCAGACCTGCTGTTTTCAACCCTCTAGAGACAGCAGGAGCGGTAGAGATACTCTGAATGATCGGCTATGAAAAGCCAACTGACATTTACCCCTGCGGTGCTGACCTGTTGCACCATCGACAACTACTGTGATTATTATTGTTTGACTCTGCTGGTCATCTATGAACATTTGAACATCTTGGCCATGCTCTGTTATAATCTCCACCCGGCACAGCCAGAAGGGACTGGCCATCCCTCATAGCCTGGTTCCTCTCTAGGTTTCTTCCTAGGTTCCAGCCTTTCTTGGGAGTTTTTCCTAGCCACGGCGCTTCTACACCTGCATTGCTTGCTGTTTGGGGTTTTAGGCTGGGTTTCTGTACAGCACTTTGTGACTGATGAAAGAAGGGCTTTATAAATACATTTGATTGATTGAATGATTGATTGCTGTCTTGTTTTCTGTCTTGTTGTGTGTTATGTGTTTGTTGTTATTAGTGTAATGGTGTAATGTAATATTGAAAATTTAAAAAACGTTATTGACAAAATTAAAACCATTCTTCCTTCAGTTATCTATGGCCAGCTCATATTGCTCTGCCTCTTTTACTGTAACAAACTTATTATATTTGGTCATTTCAGAACATACATGTAGATTGTTATGTTGAATTAGCTGTTCTATAATTGAGAAGGTAAATTCCTTCTTATATCACATTACCAAGGGTTTCCTAGACCTAGTAGGCTATCGTGATCTTCTCAACAGTTTAATTTTATCAACCCACACCACCACTTCAGAGAAATGACAAAGTAAATGGTCTGTCAGATGAAGGCATTTAACTGAAAGACCACTGTCGTATTTTTCCACTGAGCAGCACACCAGACCACCAACCCCTCTTCCGCTCAATTCTCGCTCTCTGAAACCACAGAATGTTCTATTCTGTGGCAGACACTCTTTTGTGTCGTCTATACTAAGACCAACATCCCCTCAACCTTCCATTTGCTCGTCCCGTTTGAGTACGAACACACCTTTTCCTATATCAAAAAGGAACTTAATTACGGTACATTATTGCCCCAGCCTCTCACTCTCACATCCATCACATAGTGGACAGACGGGTCAAAGGTGAGTTTTAATGCTGTATATTTAGTTTTGCTTCGCACCATTTTTATAGAAAGGAAACATACAAAAGTAGATATGTGAATATGGACAAAAAATATTATTTTTGAGTATTGTACAGTCATTAAGAGAGTGGCCTTTGAAATAAATAAATAACAAGTGGGATGAAATAGAACAAGATTGAATTTATGCAAGTGTTATGCTTATACCCTATTATGTATCTCATAGTTGAGGGTCAAGATTCATTTCCATTGAGGATTCAATTCAGGGAATGAATATGATGACGGAACTACAATTCAACAATAACCATTATGTAAATTGGGAATATTTTTGTAGAAGTTCCATGTAGATCAGCACCAAGTTTTCATATGTTTGTGTAAAATATGGTAAACATTGTTAGCTTATGATCTAGCCTATAGGTTACGTTTGCATGCTGACTTGCAATAAGTTATGTATGTTATATCTTGGTCATCAATAATTGTTTTACTTCATTATAATAATTAACCTTTAATTCACAAATAACTTTTCTTTTCTTCAGCATGAAACAGTGACTTGTAGGTGCCCGTCGCAAACATCTCACCTCATCCAGGATGTCTTTATTGATAGTGTGCCTCTGGGCAGGGCTTATGTTGTCCATTCCTCATCCCAGTTGCCAATCATGCACCATCGGCTCAGCCAATGAGTGCAAAGAGGCAGAATTTGCTCCTGGAACCAACCTAGCAGGGGAAGGCTTTGACATCACCAAAATGAAACGCAAAGGAGCCTTTGTCATTGACATGAACGTGTGGAAACGCAAAGACAAGACCTGCACCCTCTGTAAGAATCCCTATCTGGAAGGGAAACAACAGAGGCTTCCTTTGGCAGTGGTGGATTGGAGACCAAACCACCAGTGTAGTATGAAAGTGTCCAGTAAACTCCATCGCTCCAGTGAGTCTCTCGTCAGCTCCAGTGGCTCTTCTGTGGAGAATAACTGGCAGGTCAATCTAGAGTTAGAGAAGGGATCAATAAGTGGGAAGATTATGCTCGCTGGTACCAACTCCAAATTGGCTGAATACTCCATGGAGAAAACCAAGAGTGACAAGTTCAGTTTCACAAGCCACAGTGTGTCCTGCGGGTATTACAGGTAAACATCAGGTGGCGCACACAGCAAGAGCTCATTTTACCCATGTGTCTCTGTGAAACCTCATCTCAGTTTCCTTTGGGGATTGTAAATACAAGTGTGTTTTTGAATGTTCATTTCATTTTATGAGGGCTTGTCTGTATCCATACAACATTAACCCCCCTCTCTCTTTTCTCTCTCCACAAATAGCTATCGAGTATCTGGCCAGCCCAAGTTACACCAAGAATTCAAGACAGCAGTGAAGAATCTCCCCAAAATATATCAACAAGAAAACAAACAACGTTATTACAAGCTTATTGATAACTTTGGCACGCATTACATTACCAAGGTGAGGGAGAGAGATGGTCAACATCAATGTGGTAAATCATCAAGGCAATAGGCACCCAAACTACATATCAAAATTAGGGATGTTTGCCCCTAGATGTGCAGTTTACTGGTATCTCTCTGGAAAATGACATTACTTTCTACCTCTCATCCTGTGTGTAGGTGAGCCTGGGTGGAACGGTGCAGTCTGTGACCAGTATCAAGCAGTGCCAGGCCAGCCTGCAGGGTCTCAGTGCGGAGGAGGTGAAGATGTGTCTGGATGTGGAGGCGTCTGCCAGTGTGGGTGACAGCAACAGCTTGAAGACTGAGTTCAAGCACTGTCAGGAGGATAAGTCTAAGACAGAGAGCAAGGCCAGCTTCTCCAGTGTCTTCAATGATAGGTGGGGAATTATAGTCTGCTGCTCTTTCACATATAGATTCTCCCTCACACAATTTCTTTAGTTCTGTCTCTCTCTCTCTTCACCCTTCCCTAATCAATACATACTCTCCCTTGCTGAAATGTGTACTGCCCCTCACAAAAATATTTTCCCCCTCTGACACCCTACAGGTTCACAGAGGTGAAAGGTGGCCACACCACAGAACCAGAGCTCCTCTTCTCTGCTGATAAAGATCCCGCCTCCTACAAGGAATGGCTGAACTCCCTACCACACTATCCGGACATCGTCTCCTATTCGCTGGAATCTCTCCATGAGTTGCTGCCCACCACCAACCCAGCTCGGAAGCACCTGCGCAAGGCCATCAGCGACTACATCCTGGAGAAGGCCTTGTGGAAGAACTGTTCTGAACCCTGTCAAACTGGCATCAAAAGTGACCACAGAGACTCCTGCGTCTGCAACTGCCACAACAACCCCGGGGTGAGCGCCGACTGCTGCCCCACCCGCAAGGGCCTGGCGCGGGTGGTCATCACTGTTCAGAGAGGGGCCAACCTGTGGGGAGACCACACCACTGCCACTGACGGCTACGTGAAGGTGGCTTTCGCAGGCCAGATAATCGGACGCACTAAAGTTATCTACAACAACAACAACCCCAGCTGGGCAATGAGCTATGACCTGGGAACCGTGGATCTGTCAACCAGTAAGAAGCTGAGATTTGAGGTGTGGGACGAAGACGACAAGTGGAATGACGACCTGTTAGGAGAATGTGAGAAGGAGCTGACAGCCGGGGTGAAGGAGGATCTCTGCAACCTCCAGCATGGCCAAATGTTCTACAAGTGGGAGGCGGTGTGTGCCCCCAGTCTAGGTGGCTCCGCCTGTATGGACTATGTGCCCTCCCCTATGAATCCCCACCTGGAGAAGGTTTATGTGTCTCGCCACTCCCGTCTCATTCCAAAGGACATGCTGGTGAGTATGGGAGTCTTGTTGGACGGACCCAATCTCCATTGCAACAAGAGCCTCAGTACAGGGAACAGGGAGTCTGGACGATTTTAGAGGTATGCATGGTGATCCATGTCAAAAACCCACATCTTTTCTTCAGGTAGATTTCTCCAACCTAAAATAATAAAATAAATGTTTTGTTAAAATGTGTTTTGTTTTCTATACTGTATCTTTGAACTCCTGAGTGGTGCAGAGGTCTTAGGCACTGCATCTCTGTGCAAGAAGCGTCACTACAGTCCCTGGTTCAAATCACATCTGGCCATTATTGGGAGTCCCATAGGGCGGTGAACAATTGGCCCAGCATTGTCTGGGTTCGGCCCGGGGTAGGCCGTCGTTGTAAATGAGAATTTGTTCTTAACTCACTTGCCTAGTTAAATAAAGGTTACATTTAAATAAAACAATTGGGAGTATTAGTTGCTTGTTTTGTACTTGTTTGTGTTAATTTACGAGGTAGCTTTCAAATTGTTGAATGATTGGGTTACTTTATGCATAATAAAATGCTTATAGCACACACAGGGAGACCTCGTTTATGTCTCAAATGCAAAGTTCTCTGAAGTTAACAATCAGTCAATATGTACATGTTGATGCAAGATGAGCACGTGCAAAGCTGTCATTTATTTTTCTGTCAGGTGTTGTATTGTTACGTTATGTTGCATTTGGTTTCGTTTACTGTATGTGAGATATCAGTTGTTTGAAGGCACAGTTGCATTACTTGAGAGAGGAAGGGCTATGGTTTCCTGTGCACGGATGAAGTTCAGGTGACGCCATGCAAAAGACGAATGAAACAAACTACCGTGTTGAGATAACGACAAAACTATTTCCGTTGTGGAACATGATAAAGGTCTTTGGGGATACATTGTCAGTAATAGCAATACAGTAACATAAGAAGTACTATGTCATGAACAAACACCACTGGCATACTGAGGTATTAAGGAAAGTTTTTCATACACATTACATCTTCTGTATGTACTGTCCATCACAATGTCCCAGAGAATATCTCCCTTTATAATGACCTCAGAAGAACTTAGGTGTCAGGTTTTGGGAACAGGTCTTTACATTTTATTTTATTTGGTGTTGATTTAAACTCATAGAGCTTCAGTCTTAAAACTCAACCCCCACATCACATGTACAGTACATTTACAATACTGGTGCCAAGGTTAAAAGAATGAGGAGACTGACAGACATTATGTGGTTGCTTTCTGCCCTTTAGTGTGAAATAGATATGAACACAAACACACTGGCAACACAATCTCCAAAACCAGTAGAGGAAGAGAGGGGACAGACACACAACAATAGAAAAGACAAGAACCATAAACAAAAAACACAAATACAAAACAAAAATGGAATAGTTAAATGTAATAACAGACCAAACAACAAACATCACCATGAACACATGACGGAACGGAACAAATATTCACTTCAAGAAGGCCTCAGCTGATTGATTTAACCTGGACAGAGAAAGAGAGAGAGAGATAAGAAATGTTGTTAAGTGAAGCAGCTGGTTAAAGAGGACAATAAAACAAGGTAGGCCATGAAGCTCTGATCTAAATAACTAGTAAGGTGACTTCATGTGCTCAGTCACAGAGACAAGCATAAATGAGTAACAAACACTCATCCCACCCACCTTTGTACCCCCCATTTCCAAAGAATCCAGTCAGTCCACCACCACCATATTTGCTTTCCTTCCCTCCTGCTCCTGAAGGAGACACACAGTCAGAGGTTTAGGTTTTGTTAGTTCAGCAGACAACAAAACAAACAAACAACAAAACAAACAAAAATGCAACAGTGTTAATGGACATCCCTGGTTAGATGTAGGAACCAGTGGAGGCTGGTGAGGGGAGGATGGTTTACAGTAATGGCTGGAATGGAGTCAATGAAATGGAATGCAACACATTTCATTCCATTCCATCCACTCCATTCCAATCAATAATCTCCCTCTCTATACGATAATTACTATAACGGCTGGAATGGATCTACTCCATTCCAGCCATTACTATGAGCCGTTCTCCCCTCACCAGCCTCCACTGATAGGAACTAATATGGTTATTCTGACAGAAGAGAGCAGGACTTTCAGTCAGGGAATGTGACTTTATAACTTACCGTTACTGTAGGGGGCACTCTGACCTGCACCCAGCTGTCCTTGACCATAGCCTAAGCAGTGACAAGATGAGTTGTAACAATAGTTACCACAAACAGGACACACAGAGACACAAGGGACATTTACAAGACACACACAGAACACGCACAACAGACTAACACTGAAAAATGTGTGCTCTTCCTCACCCACATGCATTCACACCTTAAGCAGTTACTACACACATCATTTCCTGAGGCAAGCAGTGTAGGGGATGTGGTTGTGAGTGTGAGTTTAATCACCTGCTGGCTGTGCTCCAAAGCCACCTCCGTTTCCTGAAACGACAAGAGACAAGTACCTACATGTAAATAGGAGGAACAACAACAAACACATTCAGACATACTACAGAAAACACACAACATCATATATAGCACATGAGCAGACGGACGTGCGGACACACAAACGCATACGTATAGCGACAGACGACACATATAGGACAACCGGACATGTACACAAAGACATGTACCATTTTTGCAAGGTGGTTTTCCACCACCAGTCGCAGGTCCATAAGGCTGTGCACCCTGTTGTGCACCCTGTGGCAATCCACCGTTGCCTTTAGAGAGATAGTCAGAGACAGCAGAAGCAAGACAGGTTTAGAGAGAAATTACCACACAAACAAGCACATTGTACACACACAATCTCTGTCTCTCTTTCTCTCTCACACACACACACTACCAGTCTCACCATATTTGCCAGAGGATTTGCCTCCATCACCACCAAGGCCCAGTTGCTGAGCACCATAAGGGAAGCTTCCATCACCTGCTGGGGAGTTTATTACAACAAGTGTATTTAATTGTGTCTAATACTGTTACAACAAGACCTCACATAAACATTCACAACCACACACACAAACAGTTTTTATTCTTCCTCACACATCCACACTGTATAAGCAAGGTCACAAGTCACAGCAAGTAATTCCTTGGGTCACAATGCTCTTACCATCCAGTCCAGCAGTATTGACTGGGGCTCCATTGTAAGGAAGCTGACTGACTCCTCCCCCTGTGGAACACCACAAGGGTCGCTTATAGAGTCTCATCATCTCTCCTCCCACCTCACAGACCACATCAATGCATGGAAAACATATGACTCAATTATGGCATCAACTGTATGCAAATGTACAAAATGACAATGATTACTGGCTTTCCTGTGACAGTGAACTTTGAGTCCCTCTGTTGCTGCTTCAGTGTTCATCACTGACTTGCTTTTTCTTTGTCTAATCCTTCTCTTCATCTCTCTACTTTTCAGCCTTTCTCTACCTCTTTATTTTTCCTGACCACTCAGTTTTTTCAGTCTTTTTTCTGCCTCTATTTTCTCTTGTTATTCCTTTGTTCACCCTTCCCTCTCTTTAGAGTGTATTTACCCAGGCCAGTATCATGCCCCAGCCCCATAGGCTGAGCAACCCCGTAGGGCTCTGGGCTGTACCCGCCCAACTTCCCACCATCAGGCCACAGCCCAGCAGGTACCACAGGCTGGCCCCCATAAGGCAGAGCACCACTAGGACCAGAGCCAGCACCCCCTACAGACACACACAGGGTACTGCATGAAGGAGGAGGCATGCGAGTTAAACAAAAATGGAGTGTGTTAGATGAGAAGTGAAACACAGAATGTGTGTATGATTGTGTGAAGGTAATCATCAAATGGAGAGACTTCAATTTGTTTCGATATGTGTCCTTTAGAATGAAGATATATGTAGATGTCATCATCAAGATGATGTCATGAATGATGTGCTGAACATGCATATTTTGATGAGCTGGCATTCCTGAAACAGATGTTTTTCAAACATAACTGTCTGGTTAAAGGGGTCATCCATATGGTGCACGTTTATGGATTATCACATGATTATGGATTATCACAGGATTATAGATTATTACATGATTATGGATTATTACATGATTATGGATTATCACATGATTATGGATTATTACATGATTATGGATCATCACATGATTATGGATGAATTGATCAGGTATGTTTCAGATGGTCATTCCTGATGTTAATTCGGAGTGTTTAGGATGAGTGATTAGGTATTACACCGTGACATGTCCAGGGAGTGTTTCATTACTTTCGTTAGCATGCATGTTTTGGAGTGTGATGTTATTAGTGACATCAATTAGGGTGAAAGTTATTCTCCTTCCACGTGTACATCCTGCTTGTTGATGCCCTCTATCTTTTCAAGACAGGACATTTTAGGGAAAACATCCACTTCTTGACCCCTCTTCTTCCATCTCAGGGTGACTTCCTCACCATATTTCTCCTGTCCCTGTGGATATCCTCCTGCGCCAAGACCTAGAATAGCAGAGGAATAAAACAAAGAATGAACCCCTGGGCGGTTAACTCTGTGGTTAGATAGAGGTCCCCTAAAGTGATGAAGACAACTAGGAGATATTGACAAGACATGGTTGGCAGAACATTGGCATGGTCCAGAGTTATTTCCAAATGGGAGACATTTGCTACACCGAGCTTCCACACTGTTACATTACATCTAGCATCCACACTGTTACATTACACATAGCATCCACACTGTTACATTACACCTAGTGTCCACACTGTTACATTACACCTAGTGTCCACACTGTTACATTACACCTAGCATCCACACTGTTACATTACACCTAGCGTCCACACTGTTACATTACACCTAGCGTCCACACTGTTACATTACACCTAGTGTCCACACTGTTACATTACACCTAGTGTCCACACTGTTACATTACACCTAGTGTCCACACTGTTACATTACACCTAGTGTCCACACTGTTACATTACACATAGTGTCCACACTGTTACATTACACCTAGTGTCCACTGTTACATTACACCTAGTGTCCACACTGTTACATTACACCTAGCGTCCACACTGTTACCACACTGTTACATTACACCTAGTGTCCACACTGTTACATCACACCTAGTGTCCACACTGTTACATTACACATAGCATCCACACTGTTACATTACACCTAGTGTCCACACTGTTACATTACACCTAGTGTCCACACTGTTACATTACACCTAGTGTCCACACTGTTACATTACACCTAGCATCCACACTGTTACATTACACCTAGCATCCACACTGTTACATTACACCTAGCATCCACACTGTTACATTACACCTAGTGTCCACACTGTTACATTACACCTAGTGTCCATCCACACTGTTACATTACACCTAGCATCCACACTGTTACATTACACCTAGCATCCACACTGTTACATTACATCTAGCGTCCACACTGTTACATTACACCTAGCGTCCACACTGTTACATTACACCTGACATGTTATATGATTATAACATCTTACCTCTCTCAATGCAGACTTTGAACAATTGTTATTTTGTTTTGAGTAGGCTTAAGTAAGATCCTAAATAAGGATGTTATAACTACTTATGAGTTGTTATGACAGCTTATGCAAGATTTATAATGCACTATAATGCCTTATTTGCATATATACATCATAGAAAGTGTTACTGACCTTCCTCATCTTACTGAGAGCAAGTCAAGTTCCCATAGAGTAGAGTAGTTACCAGATTGAGTTATTATTTATGCTGCTGGTGATTCCCTGATCCACCTCTACGCAGACGACACCATTCTGTATACATCTGGCCCTTCTTTGGACACTGTGCTAACAAACCTCCAGATGAGCTTCAATGCCATACAACTCTCCTTCCGTGGCCTCCAACTGCTCTTAAATGCAAGCAAAACTAAATGCATGCTCTTCAACCGATCGCTACCTACACCCGCTCGCCCGTCTAGCATCACTACTCTGGACGGTTCTGACTTAGAATATGTGGACAACTACAAATACCAAGGTGTTTGGTTAGACGGTAAACTCTCCTTCCAGACTCACATTAAGCATCTCCAATCCAAAATTACATCTAGAATTGGCTTCCTATTTCGCAACAAGGCATCCTTCATTCATGCTGCCAAACACACCCTCGTAAAACCGACTATACTACCAATCCTTGACTTCGGCGAAGTCATTTACAAAATAGCCTCCAACACTCTACTCAGCAAATTGGATGTAGTCTATCACAGTGCCATCTGTTTTGTCACCAAAGCCCCATATACTACCCACCACTGCGACCTGTATGCTCTCGTAGGCTGGCCCTCGCATCATATTGGTCCCAAACCCACTGGCTCCAGGTCATCTATAAGTATTTGCTAGGTAAAGCCTGCCTTATCTCAGCTCACTGGTCACCATAGCAGCATAGCCCGTAGCATGCACTCCAGCAGGTATATTTCACTGGTCACCCCGAAAGCCAATTCTTCTTTGGCCGCCTTTCCTTCCAGTTCTCTGCTGCCAATGACTGGAATGAATTGCAAAAATCACTGAAGCTGGAGACTTATATCTCCCTCACTAACTTTAAGCATCAGCTGTCAGAGCAGCTTACCGATCATTGCACCTGTACATAGCCCATCTGTAAATAGCCCATCCAACTACCTCATCCCCATATTGTTATTTTTTCTTTTTCTCCTTTGCACCCCAGTATATCTACTTGCACATTCATCTTCTGCTCATCGATCACTCCAGTGTTTAATTGCTAAATTGTAATTATTTCGCCACTATGGCCTATTTATTGCCTGACCTGCCTAATCTTACTACATTTGCACACACTGTATATATACTTTTCTATTGTGTTATTAACTGTACGTTTGTTTATCCCATGTGTAACTCTGTGTTGTTTGTGTCGCACTGCTTTGCTTTATCTTGGCCAGGTCACAGTTGTAAATGAGAACTTGTTCTCAACTGGCCACCTGGTTAAATAAAGGTGAAATAAAAAAAAGAATGAGTTGTTACTGGTTTATGAATGGTTACCTCCTGCTCCCTTCCCTGCCTTGCCTCCCAGCCCAGCAGCACCATCCGCTAACACTGTTGGGTACCCAGTCCCTGAAACATAATTATAATCATCAATCAATTATAATTATGTCTGTATGTGAGCGGGTCAGTTAGTTGGTCAGCCACCCACAGATGTTAGTTGGTTGGCTATAGATGATGAGACCTACCGGCTCCATAACCATTGCCTCCAGTACTAGCACCGTAGCCATTGCCATAGCCTGTGGAGAAGAGGGGACAAGTTAAAATCCTTGACAAGAAAGCAGACATTTAGTCTCAAACAAAGTTCCCAAACAACACTGCATGCAGCTTTCCAGCTCCTCCAGCTTTAGCGTGGGCTTGTTTAATGTTGTGGCAGAAGTTTTCCCCAACAGTATTTCCTGTACAGGGGATAGAAAGGTTAAGGGCAGGTGCATGTCATGTACAGACAGACAGACAGACAGACAGACAGACAGACAGACAGACAGACAGACAGACAGACAGACAGACAGACAGACAGACAGACAGACAGACAGACAGACAGACAGACAGACAGACAGACAGACAGACAGACAGACAGACAGACAGACAGACAGACAGACAGACAGACAGACAGACAGACAGACAGACAGACAGACAGACAGACAGACACATGCCGAATACCTGCAGGCACTGCATTGGCCCCACCAGCTGGGCCTCCACCTGCATGAGAACAAAATAAGTCGAGGTCACTTCCTGGTGGGACAGACCCTGAGGATCTGTCTTCTCTCATTTAAGATCACTTCTCAGTGACAACTTTGGTGCAGTTGTCTTCCGTCTCTAGAGAGGCAGCTATGTTTCACACTGCTACTGTAATCCTCAGTCATTCCCAACACATCTATTGAATGTCGTATTTCATCGTCAATGCCTGAGCTCTATACTCCAGTTTACAGTGTCCTCAAACTGTAGTTATATTTTAAGGAATTTGACCTTAATAAAAGAATTTGACAAGGGGAAGCATGCTGACTCACCATTCCCATATCCGTTGCCCGCTCCGGCCCCGGGGTATGCTCCTCCCATTTGATCACCATAACCTGTGATGACAACCAAAAAACATTAGAGCACAGCACATCATTCTTAGAGAGAGTACTGTGGGATATTTCATAAAGAGAAAAGAGGAGATTGGCACCTGAGATCAAAAATCGAGTAAAGAAGATGGCAAATGGAAATGAGAGAGAAAATGAAAGGTGCGAGAGATAATAAGAGAGTAAGAGAACCAGAGAAAGATATCAAATTAATAGGCCTTACCTGCTGATTTTCCTGCTCCACCCTGGGGGTATCCTCCTGCTCCACCCTGGGGATATCCTCCCTGTCCCAGATTAGCACCTAAGAGAGAGAGAGAGCGCAAGAGTGAGGAAGAGGGCAAATGAGAGTGAAAGAGAAAAAATAGAATAGAAAGAGAGAGAGAGAGTGAGAAGAAAGAAAGAGAGAAATAAAGAGAAAAGCATGGCAACAAAGTAAAAGGCTCACCACCGCCAGCTTTGCCTGGTTTCCCTGCTCCACCCTGGGGGTATCCTCCTGCTCCACCCTGGGGGTATCCACCTGCTCCACCCTGGGGGTATCCTCCTGCTCCACCCTGGGGGTATCCACCTGCTCCACCCTGGGGGTATCCTCCTGCTCCACCCTGGGGGTATCCTCCCTGTCCCAGATTAGCACCTGAGAGAGAGAGAGAGAGAGAGAGAGAGAGAGAGAGAGAGAGAGAGAGAGAGAGAGAGAGAGCAAATGAGAGTGAAAGAGAAAAAATAGAATAGAATAGAAAGAGAGAGAGAGAGAGAGTGAGAAGAAAGAAAGAGAGAAATAAAGAGAAAAGCATGGCAACAAAGTAAAAGGCTCACCACCGCCAGCTTTGCCTTGTTTCCCTGCTCCACCCTGGGGGTATCCTCCTGCTCCACCCTGGGGGTATCCACCTGCTCCACCCTGGGGGTATCCTCCCTGTCCCAGATTAGCACCTGAGAGAGAGAGAGAGAGAGAGAGAGAGAGGGCAAATGAGAGTGAAAGAGAAAAAATAGAATAGAAAGGGAGAGAGAGAGAGAGAGAGAGAGAGTGAGAAGAAAGAAAGAGAGAAATAAAGAGAAAAGCATGGCAACAAAGTAAAAGGCTCACCACCGCCAGCTTTGCCTTGTTTTCCTGCTCCACCCTGGGGGTATCCTCCTGCTCCACCCTGGGGGTATCCACCTGCTCCACCCTGGGGGTATTCTCCTGCCCCACCCTGGGGGTATCCTCCTGCTCCACCCTGGGGGTATCCCCCTGCTCCACCCTGGGGGTATCCTCCTGCTCCACCCTGGGGGTATCCTCCCTGTCCCAGACTGGCACCTGAGATAGAGAGCAAGAGCGAGAAAGAGGGAAAAATTGATTTAGGCATCCTCCTTGTCCAAGACCGGTTGCATTACACAAGCGATCATCTACTTTTAAATGAATTTCAATTACATCACCTAACATGCATTAGAATGTACTGTGAAGAGATAACATGGAACCTGTGGCAGGTTTAGTTTCCAATGATTTTCTTCATGCCACAGAATAGTGAGCCATCCATTGAAAGGAGAGAAGATGTTGGTTAGGTTTCTGTCTGTCAGTGTCAGTTCCATTACCTGCTCCATAGCCGTTGTTTCCTGCCCCAGGGTAGCTGCCTGCTCCAGCACCGTAGCCTGTGGAATAAGTCAACAAAGCTCAGCACAAAACCCTGTGATTGACTTGAGACTGAGCGACACGATCCCTAAACTCATCGCATTGTGATTGACCCTGTTACCTGTGGAGGAAAGCATACAGCGAGCACTCATCACATAATGCTGCTATTGGCTCCAAGCCTGCAGAGCACAACATCCATGCACATTACATATCACTGTGATTAGGTCATAGCCTGTGACACTCAACATCCATGCACATTACATATCACTGTGATTAGGCCGTAGCCTGTGACACTCAACATCCATGCTTACGACATAACTGTGACCAATCAGAAAGATATGTTTACACAAATCCAAGCCACAGTGAAAATAAGACAAACCTGCAACTCAGGTCAAATGTCAAGTCAACCATCCCTAAAGCAGTTCATCAAAAGATTTCAGTGTGCTTCTAGAACACAAACATAGAGCCAACAAGACCGGTGCATCATTCATAGAGGGAAATATGTGCCTTTGGAAAGTATTTAGACCCCTTGACTTTTCCAACATTTTGTTACGTTACAGACTTATTATAAAATTGATTAAATCGTTTTTTCCCCTCCTCAATCTATACACAATACCGCACAATGACAAAGCAAAAACAGGTTTTTAGACATTTTTGCTCATTTATAAAAAAAAAAAACGTAAATATCACATTTGCATAAGTATTCAGACCCTTTACTCAGTACTTTGTTAAAGCACCTTTGGCAGCGATTACAGCATTGCGACTTCTTTGGTATGATGCTATAAGCTTGGCACACCTGTATTTGGGGAGTTTCTTCCATTCTTCCCTGCAGATCTTCTCCAGCTCTGTCAGGTCGGATGGGGAGCATCGCTGCACAACTATTTTCAGGTCTCTCCTGAGATGTTTGATCGTATTCACATCCAGGCTCTGGCTGGGCCGCTCAAGGACATTCAGAGACTTGTCCCGAAGCCACTCCTATGTTGTATTGGTTGTGTGCTCAGGGCCGTTATCCTGTTGGAGGGCCGTTATCCTGTTGGAAGGTGAACATTTGCCCCAGTCTGAGGTCCTGAGCACTCTGGAGCAGGTTTTCATCAAGGATCTCTCTGACTTTGCTCCGTTCATCTTTGCCTCGATCCTGACTAGTCTCCCAGTCACTGCTGCTGAAAAACATCCCTACAGCATGATGCTGCCACCACCATGTTACCAGGTTTCCTCCAGACGTGAAGCTTGGCATTCAGGCCAAAGAGTTCCATCTTGGTTTCATCAGACCAGAGAATCTTGTTTCTCATGGTCTGGGAGTCCTTTAGGTGCCTATTGGCAAGCTCAAGTGGGCTGTCATGTGTCTTTTACTGAGGCGTGGCTTTGGTCTGGCCACTCTACTATAAAAGCCTGATTGGTGGAGTGCTGCAGAGATGGTTGTCCTTCTGGAAGGTTCTCCCATCTCCACAGGTGAACTCTGGAGCTCTGCCAGAGTGAGCATCAGGTTCCTGGTCACCTCCCTGACCAAGGCCCTTCTCCCCTGATTTCTCAGTTTGGTAGAGCGGGCAGCTCTAGGAAGTGTCAAGGTTGTTCCAAACTTCTTCCATTTAAGAATGATGGAGGCCACTGTGTTCTTGGGGACCTTCAATGCTGCAGACATTTTTTGGTACCCTTCCCCAGATCTGTGTCTAAAAACCTGTTTTTGGTTTGTCATTATTGGGTATTGTGTGCAGATTGATGAGTTTTTAAAATGTATTTAATACATTTTAGAATAAGGCTGTAATGTAACAAAATGAGGAAAAAGTCAAGGGGTCTGAATACTTTCCTATGGCACTTGAGCCATTGACACAAACTGATCGCTACAAACGGCAGTTAATGGCACATGCAGGTGGATATAACACACAGACAGCTAGATTGTATGGGGTTACCAGTTTTGGTTGCTTTAGCACCCTGTCCATTGGGATCTCCCACTCCTTGACCATATCCTAGAGACCACAACAAATGTTACTCGACAGTGCTACCTACACAATATTACAGCCACAAAGGAAAATAGAAAAAAGGGACAGACACAGAGGTTTACCATTGCCTTTGGCTCCCTGATCACTGGAAACTCCAGCTCCTGGACCATATCGTGGAGACCACTAAACAAGTTAGCTCTGTAGCTTATTGTAATAGAAACAGTGTCCCTCTGTTATAGCGCTTGCAACACGAAGGGTTGTGGGTTCGATTCCCGCTGGGGCCACCCATTTATAAAATGTATGCATGCGTGACTGGAAGTCGCTTTGGTTAACAGTGTCTGCTAAATGGCATATATTATTATATATTATATGTCCAGCTCAAAGGACCATGAAAAACACCACCACACAGAGAGTGGTTTAAAATAAGAAACATATCACCCTGTCTCCTCCTACTGTGTCATTATCCAAACATGGGACCCACTTTAAACAGTACCTCTCCCTGTGTCCATCCCTCACTGGGTGGTGCCCAGACACAGTGACGTTACAGAGACTGAGAAAGAGGTTTACCATTGCTTTTAGCACCATTGAGAACTCCAGCTCCTGGACCATATCCTAGAGACCACAACAAGTGTTACAACCACTGATTATTCAAAACCATTTGCATTGCCACAACACATTGCTCTTTATCCTAGTAATTCAACACATAGATTCTTAGCCATGCACAAAAGAATATCACAGAGACTAGCTGACTAGCATTTGGGAGGATATCAGCAAATATCATGTCACCAAAAATATATTTTTAAAGATCTAAATATACAGCTCCACTTCAATACAGAAAGAGACAGAGACAGACTGTGACACAGACCGGGTATCAGAGGTTTACCATTGCTTTCAGCACCACTGGGTTGCTGAACTCCTGGGCCGTATCCTAGAGACCACACTAGTGATTACTTTACACTACTTGCTCAACACTGTTTACAATTGACCATTGGAAAGCTCGGTTACATCCTTTCCAGAACAGTTATAGGCATTCAATAAGTCTGTTGGGTTAAAGTGAGACTTACTTCCAACATGGTCTTAACTGTAAAGCTGACAAAGACATAATTGTTGCAGTGGCAGTGCCATTCAGCATGCAGAACAATGTGCAGATCACCACTGATGAAGACCAGCCAGAGAAACAGAAACAACCCAGTAGCAGAAGGCTACCATTTTTAGCACCAAGCCCTGTAGACACTCCAGGCTCCTGAACCATATCCTGAAGACCACAACTACTGATACGGAGCACTGTTTACTCAACAAGCCCTGTAGACACTCCAGCTCCTGAACCATATCCTGGAGACCACAACTACTCAACAAGAGACACTCCAGCTCCTGAACTATACTGAACACTGGTTACTCAACAAGCCCTGTAGACACTCCAGCTCCTGAACCATATCCTGGAGACCACAACTACTGATACGGAGCACTGTTTACTCAACAAGCCCTGTAGACACTCCAGCTCCTGAACCATATCCTGGAGACCACAACTACTGATACTGAACACTGGTTACTCAACAAGCCCTGTAGACACTCCAGCTCCTGAACCATATCCTGGAGACCACAACTACTGATACGGAACACTGGTTACTCAACAAGCCCTGTAGACACTCCAGCTCCTGAACCATATCCTGGAGACCACAACTACTGATACGGAACACTGGTTACTCAACAAGCCCTGTAGACACTCCAGCTCCTGAACCATATCCTGGAGACCACAACTACTGATACTGAACACTGGTTACTCAACAAGCCCTGTAGACACTCCAGCTCCTGAACCATATCCTGGAGACCACAACTACTGATACGGAGCACTGTTTACTCAACAAGCCCTGTAGACACTCCAGCTCCTGAACCATATCCTGGAGACCACAACTACTGATACTGAACACTGGTTACTCAACAAGCCCTGTAGACACTCCAGCTCCTGAACCATATCCTGGAGACCACAACTACTGATACTGAACACTGGTTACTCAACAAGCCCTGTAGACACTCCAGCTCCTGAACCATATCCTGGAGACCACAACTACTGATACGGAACACTGGTTACTCAACAAGCCCTGTAGACACTCCAGCTCCTGAACCATATCCTGGAGACCACAACTACTGATACTGAACACTGGTTACTCAACAAGCCCTGTAGACACTCCAGCTCCTGAACCATATCCTGGAGACCACAACTACTGATACGGAACACTGGTTACTCAACAAGCCCTGTAGACACTCCAGCTCCTGAACCATATCCTGGAGACCACAACTACTGATACTGAACACTGGTTACTCAACAAGCCCTGTAGACACTCCAGCTCCTGAACCATATCCTGGAGACCACAACTACTGATACTGAACACTGGTTACTCAACAAGCCCTGTAGACACTCCAGCTCCTGAACCATATCCTGGAGACCACAACTACTGATACTGAACACTGGTTACTCAACAAGCCCTGTAGACACTCCAGCTCCTGAACCATATCCTGGAGACCACAACTACTGATACGGAACACTGGTTACTCAACAAGCCCTGTAGACACTCCAGCTCCTGAACCATATCCTGGAGACCACAACTACTGATACTGAACACTGGTTACTCAACAAGCCCTGTAGACACTCCAGCTCCTGAACCATATTCTGGAGACCACAACTACTGATACTGAACACTGGTTACTCAACAAGCCCTGTAAACACTCCAGCTCCTGAACCATATCCTGGAGACCACAACTACTGATACTGAACACTGGTTACTCAACAAGCCCTGTAGACACTCCAGCTCCTGAACCATATCCTGGAGACCACAACAACTGATACTGAACACTGGTTACTCAACAAGCCCTGTAGACACTCCAGCTCCTGAACCATATCCTGGAGACCACAAATACTGATACTGAACACTGGTTACTCAACAAGCCCTGTAGACACTCCAGCTCCTGAACCAAATCCTGGAGACCACAACAACTGATACTGAACACTGGTTCCTCAACAAGCCCTGTAGACACTCCAGCTCCTGAACCATATCCTGGAGACCACAACTACTGATACTGAACACTGGTTATTCAACAAGCCCTGTAGACACTCCAGCTCCAGAACCATATCCTGGAGACCACAACAACTGATACTGAACACTGGTTACTCAACAAGCCCTGTAGACACTCCAGCTCCTGAACCATATCCTGGAGACCACAACTACTGATACTGAACACTGGTTACTCAACAAGCCCTGTAGACACTCCAGCTCCTGAACCATATCCTGGAGACCACAACTACTGATACTGAACACTGGTTACTCAACAAGCCCTGTAGACACTCCAGCTCCTGAACCATATTCTGGAGACCACAACTACTGATACTGAACACTGGTTACTCAACAAGCCCTGTAGACACTCCAGCTCCTGAACCATATCCTGGAGACCACAACCATACTGATACTGAACACTGGTTACTCAACAAGCCCTGTAGACACTCCAGCTCCTGAACCATATCCTGGAGACCACAACTACTGATACTGAACACTGGTTACTCAACAAGCCCTGTAGACACTCCAGCTCCTGAACCATATCCTGGAGACCACAACTACTGATACTGAACACTGGTTACTCAACAAGCCCTGTAGACACTCCAGCTCCTGAACCATATCCTGGAGACCACAACTACTGATACTGAACACTGGTTACTCAACAAGCCCTGTAGACACTCCAGCTCCTGAACCATATCCTGGAGACCACAACAACTGATACTGAACACTGGTTACTCAACAAGCCCTGTAGACACTCCAGCTCCTGAACCATATCATGTAGACCACAACTACTGATACGGAACACTGGTTACTCAACAAGCCAAGACCATATATTATACTGATACTGAACACTCACAGGTTCTGTAGCTTATCACTGGTTACGAGAGTGACAGAGAACAACTACTGATACTGAGATTGAGAGACTGCAACACTCAGATTGAGCTTTACCATAGCTTTTACCACAGTTGAGAGCTCCAACTCCTGGACCATATCCTAGAGACCACAACAGCTATTACTTAACATGGGGTCAACGTTTTGTAGGTTATGATAATGAGTGCCATCCAGTTATTTAAACTCAGATATTTAAACTGGCATTACCATTGCTTTTAGCCCCACCATTGGGAACTTCAGCTCCTGGACCATGTCATGAAGACACACAAAAACTGTTATTCAACACTGCTTATAGAAAATCAAAACCACTTGCATAAACACAACACATGTTGTCTGACACAGACAGACAATATGCACAAAGACTGACAGAGACACACAGACAAGGTATCAGAGGTTTACCATTGCCTTTGGCTCCCTGATCACTGGGAACACCAGCTCCTGCACCATATCCTGAAGACCACAACAACTATTATTGAACACTAGTTACTCAACACAAGTTGCATGTGTAGATCTGATCATCAGAGGTTCTGTAGCTAAACATAGGAGAGTGTCAGATGAATAGAGATTGAGAGACTGTAACACTCTGAAAGAGGTTTACCATTGATTTTACCACCATTGGGAACTCCAGCTCCTGGACCGTATCCTGGAGACATTTACATTTACATTTAAGTCATTTAGCAGACGCTCTTATCCAGAGCGACTTACAAATTACCACAACAACGGTTACTCAACACTGCTTATAGACAATTGATCAAAACCACTTGCACAACACATTTTGCCCTTGCTCCTAGTATTTCATCACATAGCTTATAGCCGTGCACAAATATCTAGCAAACACCAGCTGGATGTGTTCAGGCGCTTATCACCAATACTCTTCTAAAGATAGAGTACCATACAGCATGCAACACAGACAGGCAGGGTATCAGAGGTTCACCATTGCTTTTAGCGCCGTTAGGTGCTCCAGCTCCTGGACCATATCCTGGAACCACAACAACTCTTACTCAACACTGTTCTACAATTGACCAGACCAGCATCCATGGATCGGTCAAATTCTACAACATGCTCAATGAACTGGCAACAGGCATGCAAAAATATGTTACAAACTGTAACATTATCACACAGCATGCAGCATCCTGCTCGACCACAACTTTGACATGGACGGCAAACATTGAAGACAGACGTAGACACAGACAGGGTAGCAGATGTTTACCATTGGGTTTAGCACCCTGACCATTGGGAACTCCTGCTCCTGCACCATATCCTGAAGACCACAACAACTGTTACTCAATACATGTTACTCAACATAAGTTCTCTGTAGATCTTATCATCTGAGATTCAGTACCTTATTTATAATAAGAGATGCTATAGCATTTCACTGTAATAACATGTTTATTTGGCCTGATGGAATGGTTCAGAGTACTTAAATGTCTGGCTCGAAGGACCAGGAAAAAGAGTGTCACCCAGTGATTGGTGGACTAAGAGAAAGGTGCCAGTTTACCTCTAAAGTGACAGAGAAATAGAGACTGATGAAGACTCAGAAAGAGGTTTACCATTTCCTTTACCACCGTTGGGTGCTCCAGCTCCTGGGCCATATCCTGGAGACCACAACAACTGTTACGCAACACTGTCAACACTGACTTATTGTGAATAATCACTTGCATGAGCACAAAACATGCTGCCCTGGGACCTTTCCCCTCTGGCCATGCACAAATATATTAATCCTTCTCAACGTTCAGGAGTCACATCGCACCAACTTTTGTAGCACATATCATGCAACATACAGTCAAAGAAGCTCCACTTTGATACAGAGAGACAGAGTGTGACACAGACATGTTATCAGAGGTTTACCATTGGCTTTGGCTCCCTGATCATTTGGAACTCCTGGATCATATCCTAAAACCAACAGCTCTTATTCAAAACTGTTCTAAAAATGACCAGACCATGCAAGCATAATATGCCACAAACGTTGGCATTACCACACAGCATGCACCATTCAGCTCAACCTCAATTTTGAGATAGAAAGACACACATTGAATAGGGCCGTAGACACAGACAAGGTAGCCATAGTTTACCATTGGGTTTAGCACCCTGACCATTGGGAATGCCAGCTCCTGGACCATATCCTGAAGACCACAACACATGTTATTCAATACAAGTTAGCTCTGTAGATCTCGTCAATGACCTTTGGCTTTTGTCTGAAGTCATGAAAGATACAGCAATAGAGATACCGACTCTGACATTTAGTGATGGTAACAGAGGTTTACCACTGGGTATAGCACCACTGGGTATAGCACCACTGGGTTTAGCACCACTGGGTATAGCACCACTGGGTATAGCACCACTGGGTTTATCACCACTGGGTTTATCACCACTGGGTATAGCACCACTGGGTTTAGCACCACTGGGTTTAGCACCACTGGGTATAGCACCACTGGGTTTAGCACCACTGGGTATAGCACCACTGGGATTAGCACCACTGGGTATAGCACCACTGGGTTTAGCACCACTGGGTATAGCACCACTGGGTTTATCACCACTGGGATTAGCACCACTGGGATTAGCACCACTGGATATATCACCACTGGGTTTATCACCACTGGGTTTATCACCACTGGAATTAGCACCACTGGGTTTATCACCACTGGGTTTATCACCACTGGGATTATCACCACTGGGATTATCACCACTGGGATTATCACCACTGGGATTAGCACCACTGGGTATAGCACCACTGGGATTAGCACCACTGGGATTAGCACCACTGGGTGATCCAGCTCCTGGACCATATCCTGGAACCAATGACAACTCTTACTCAACCCTGTTCTACAACAGACCAAACCAGCATCAACATTTAGTGTTATCACACTGGCTTGGGAACACTCTATCTGTCAAAGGCCTCATATGCTAATTCTAACAAACAGTTGAGGTTACAGACATGCAGCAATGCATCACAAAGGCAGAGACAAACAGACAGGATATCAGAGGTTTACCATTGCCTTTGGCTCCCTGATCACTGGGAACTCCAGCTCCTGGACCATATCCTGAAGACCACAACAACTATTATTGAACACTTGTCACTCAATACATCTTGGCTCTGTACTTATTATAAACAGAAGTGATGTATCTTATCATAAGAGAGCAACAAAGAAACAGAAATGGAGATAGACCTGTAACACTCAGAAAGAGGTTTACCATTGCTTTTAGCACCGTTGGTAGCTCCAGCTCCTGGACCATATCCTGGAACCAACAACAGTTGTTACAACAGTAAAACATAAATCAAAAGCATTTGCAAACACAATGCATGCTGCCCTTGACACAGACAGACAAGTTGCACAAAGACTGACAGAGACACACTGACAGGGTATCAGAGGTGTACCATTGCCTTTGGCTCCCTGATCACTGGGAACTCCAGCTCCTGGAACATATCCTGAAGACCACAACAACTGTTACTTAGCGCTACATTCTCAAATCTATTCAAATGGTCTTGGCACATAAACTGACAAAGACCTACTCATATCGGTATCACCAAACATGCAATACAGTGAGAGTGTGCAGATCACCTCTAACACAGGGAAATAAACATAGAAACAGAAACAACTACAGGGTAGCAAAAGTTTAACATTTTTAGGAACTCCAGCTCCTGGACTATATCCTGGAGACCACAACAACTGTTACTCAACACTGCTTATAGACAATTGATCAATACCACCTGCACAGCACATTCTGCCCTTGATCCTAGTATTTCATCGCATAGGTTATAGCCATGCACAAATATCTAGCAAACACCGACCTTAAGGCGCTACAGAGGGTAGTGAGTACGGCCCAGTACTTCACTGGGGCTGAGCTCCCTGCCATCCAGGACCTCTATACCAGGCGGAGCCACCCTAGTCATAGAGTGTTCTCTCTGCTACTGCATGGCAATCGGTACCGATGCACCAAGTCTGGAACCAACAGGAACCTGAACAGTTTCTACCCCCAAGCCCTAAGACTGATAAATAGTTAGTTAAATAGTGAGTCTGGGTAGCTGTATCTGGGTAGCTGTATCTGGGTTGCTGTATGTGGGTAGCTGTATCTGGGTAGCTGTACCTGGGTAGCTGTATCTGGGTAGCTGTATCTGGGTAGCTGTATGTGGGTAGCTGTACCTGGGTAGCTGTACCTGTATCTGGGTAGCTGTAGCTGCTGTATCTGGGTAGCTGTAGCTGTATCTGGGTAGCTGTACCTGGGTAGCTGTATCTGGGTAGCTGTATCTGGGTAGCTGTATGTGGGGGTAGCTGTATCTGGGTAGCTGTATCTGTATCTGGTAGCTGTATGGGTAGCTGTATTTGGGTAGCTGTAGCTGTATCTGGGTAGCTGTATGTATCTGGGTAGTACCTGGGTAGCTGTATTTGGGTAGCTGTATCTGGGTTGTATCTGCTGTATGTAGCTGTATCTGTAGCTGTATCTGTACCTGGGTAGCTGTATTTGGGTAGCTGTATCTGGGTAGCTGTATCTGCTGTATCTGTATCTGGTAGCTGTATGTGGGTAGCTGGGTAGCTGTATCTGGGTAGCTGTATGTGGGTAGCTGTATGTGGGTAGCTGTATCTGGGTAGCTGTATCTGGGTAGCTGTATCTGGGTAGCTGTATCTGGGTAGCTGTATCTGGGTAGCTGTATGTGGGTAGCTGTATCTGGGTAGCTGTATCTGGGTAGCTGTATCTGGGTAGCTGTATGTGGGTAGCTGTATCTGGGTAGCTGTATCTGGGTAGCTGTATCTGGGTAGCTGTATCTGGGTAGCTGTATCTGTATGGGTAGCTGTATGTGGGTAGCTGGGTAGCTGTATCTGTATCTGGGTAGCTGTATCTGGGTAGCTGTATGTGGGTAGCTGTATCTGGGTAGCTGTATCTGGGTAGCTGTATGTGGGTAGCTGTATCTGGGTAGCTGTATCTGGGTAGCTGTATTTACCCTTTTTGCACCAACTCTTTTGACTCATCACATATGCTTCTATTACCGTTTATTATCTGTTCTGTCGCCTAGTTACCCCGGACACCTGCACATCAACTCTGTACTGGTACCCTGTGTATATAGCCAAGTTATCGTTACTCGTAGTGTTTTGAATTAATCCTTGTTTTATTATTTTTCTATTTTTCTCTCTCTGCATTGTCGGGAAGGGCCCATAAGTAAGCATTTCATTCTTAGTCTACACCTCTAGTTTATGAAGCACGTGACAAATACAATTTTGATTTGAACACTAGCTGCTTGTGTTCAGGAACATAACACCAATGTTGTTCTAAAGATAGAGTACCATACAACACAGACATGCATGCATAATATGCTACAAACGATGGAATTACCACACAACATGCACCAGAAAGCTCAACCTCAACTTTGAGATAGAAAGACAAACAGTGAAGACGGACGTAGACACATACAAGGTATCAGAGGTTTACCATTGCCTTTGGCTCCCTGAACTTTGGGAACTCCAGCTCCTGGACCATATCCTGGAGACCACAACACTGGTGACTCAACAATGGTTATCTCTGTAGATATTATCAATGACCATTGAGTTCTGTCACAAGTAATGAAAGATACAGCAATAGAGAAATAGAGATAGAGACTGAAATTTAGTAATGGTATCAGAGGTTTACCACTGGGTTTAGCACCACTGGGTTTAGCACCACTGGGTATAGCACCACTGGGTATAGTACCACTGGGTTTAGCACCACTGGGTTTAGCACCACTGGGTTTAGCACCACTGGGTTAGCACCACTGGGTATAGCACCACTGGGTTTAGCACCACTGGGTATAGCACCACTGGGTATAGCACCACTGGGTTAACAGCACTGGGTTTAGCACCACTGGGTTTAGCACCACTGGGTTTAGCACCACTGGGTATAGCACCACTGGGTTAACAGCACTGGGTTTAGCACCACTGGGTTTAGCACCACTGGGTTTATCACCACTGGGTATAGCACCACTGGGTTTAGCACCACTGGGTTTAGCACCACTGGGTTTAGCACCACTGGGTTTATCACCACTGGGTATAGCACAACTGGGTTTAGCACCACTGGGCTTAGCACCACTGGGTATAGCACCATTAGGAACACCAGCAACTGGACCATATCCTGAAAACCACAACACTGGTTAGTAACCACCACATACCGTTTAAAGAATTAATGTCTGAACACTGCGTAAAACTGCATCAAATACCACAAAAGCAACAATAAAACTATTTCAATAGGGAAGTTAGGCATCCAGTCAAAATGTACAGCAACAGTTAAAAATCCCTAACAGATCATAGCAGGTCACCAGCTGATATCCACACACTAGACAGTGATATTTGTCAGAAGGGCAATATCATCCAGAAATACCAGCATCATGCAATACTGTACGTAGCAGACAGACAGAGCCGCAACAGACAGACACAACAGACAGAAAAACAACAGACAGAGCAACAACAGAAAGAGCAACAACAGACAGAGAAGCAACAGAGAGAGAAGCAACAGACAGAGAAACAACAGACAGAGAAACAACAGACAACAACAGACAGTAACAACAGACAGAGAAGCAACAGACAGAGAAACAACAGACAGAGAAACAACAGACAAACAGAGCAAAACAACAGACTGGGCAACAACAGACAGTAACAACAGACAGAGTAACAACAGACAGAGTAACAACAGACAGAGAAACAACAGACAGAGTAGCAGAGGTTTAACATGGGGTTTAGGTTTAGCACCCTGACCATTGGGCACTCCACATCCTGGACCACTTCCTAGAGACCATAATACTGGTTATTCAACACAACCTAAAACAGGGTATTCAGCAGCTATCTGATTGTAATGTATTTACTGTAACGTCATATCTTCCTGCTGTTAGAGTTTAAACTTTTGACAGAGACAGACACACAGAGATAGAGTAGCAGATGTTTACCATTGGGCTTAGCACCCTGTCCATTGGGCACTCCAGCTCCTGCACCATATCCTGAAGACCACAACAATGACTCATTAGGTACAAAAATATATATAAACAGACCAAACACGTGACATACAGTAAAAGCTAACATATTGACAAGTTGTTGAATCGGTACGTTAGTCATGGGCATGCAGTCTTAGCGACACTTGTACTGCAACTAATATGAACCATACATAGACTTCAGGAACCCAATATGACACAGCATATTGAACACCCCAGCACGCAACAAGCAGTGTTCACTATTAAACTGTGACACTCACTCTAAACGAAAGCTAAACTGAGGATGTAGCAGAGACTCTATATTTAGACTGTCAGAGTCAGGGGGATGAATTCGGATTAGCATGTAAGTCAGAGTTTTGAATGAACCAAGCTATCCTCTGTGGTGCAACACTGATACATAGAACAGGCACCAGGGCACAGACACAGACAGGATCACACACTGAGCTGCTGCCACTGCAGCAGGTCCATAGCATGTGGCTCCTTGTGCTTCTGGAGCAGCAGGACCAAGACTTTTGGCCTCTTTCCTAATGTTTATCTGAGGTCCTAGGCTTTTATCCCCCAGTGTGTGGGATGCCACAGGACCAGAACTTTTGACCCCTTTGCCATTTGGAGCTGCCGGTCCATAGCTTTCGGCTCCCTGTGCTTGAAGAACAACAGGACAAGGGCTTTTAGGCCCCTTCACATCTGGCAATGCAGCAGGTCCTTGGCTTTTTGCTCCTGATAAATCCTGTGCCACTAGACCGTCACCCTTATTACCCTTTCCAGCAACTCTTAAACCTCCCGCAGAGGCACCTGGCAGAAAAAAGACACACACCACTGACAAGATGAGGGGCGATCGTCCGAGATTAGCGATGGGCCTTGGTTAAAGGACACATCATCAGCCGTATTTAGACACAGACTAAGATCAACAACAACAGATGACAACAAAAGCCACAAGGGAAACAACAGACGCAAAATAGACTAATGTGAAAATATACTCTCTGAGGGCATCCACTGGCATAAACACACGCCCACATGGAGGTCACACACCTAACAAAGCACTGCCATCAAAACTCTATAACTTCAATGGCACACACCAAGACCAGTCTCCATGTGACATTTATAGACGAAGACACACAACAGTCAACATCAGTGGGTGACAAATCCACCTGATGGACAGTGAGAAACGAAAATGCAGAAAACACAGACTTGACGGACAAGCCGGAGATCGTTTACAGGGACAATTACCCAAGAATCTTAGTGGCAGGGGCCTAATGGTTAGAGTTTTGGACTAGTAACCGGAAGGTTGAAGATCAAATCCCCGAACTGACAAGGCAGTTAACCCACTGTTCCTAGGCCGTCATTGAAAATAAGAATTTGTTCTTAACTGACCTGCCTAGTTAAATAAAGGTCAAATAAAAAAAATAAAAACATCCACAAGACTCACAAAACATCCACGTCAAACCGTAAGCCCATTGGATATACCAGCGGCTCGAGCACTGACACTGATACCTTGAAAGCACTTAGTAAGTATAGAGAACCAGATCAGAGAGTTAGAACCAGATCAGAGACGAAGGAAAGGCCACCAGGTGCACGTATGAAACGTTAAGTTCTAGACTAATTATTATAAAGAGATGACATGAAAACAAGGAAAGCGAGGTTTACCCTGTTTGGATGGTTTAGCACCCTGTCCAGTGGGAACTCCTCCAGCTCCTGCAGCATACCCTGGAGACCACAACAGTGGTTATTCAAAAAGATTCACCCATAAACCAACCAATAAAAAGACTGGTGTCTGAACCCCAAAATGAAGCTAGAATTCTATATGACAACGTGATTTCAAATATCACATTGAAAATAGAATACTTTGATCATTGTTAGAAGTCACTTTCTAGTGATTGGTCAAGAAGACCCAGGACAAACACATGCTGTTAGAAAAACCCAAATCCCTGTACAAAGTTAGGAACAAAACCCACAACCACAACATGCTGACAGGGGCTGTGATCCACACATGGCAATAGATATTGACATGGTGTCTCAACAGCATTCAAATAAAACTAGGACTGAAAATGATACCTACACCATATGTAGACAGTATGTGAACTTACACCATCAATATCATGATTGTGGCATAATGTGTCTACATGCAACATGCACCTTTATAGAAACTGGGACAAAGACACACATAGACAGACAAACACACAGGGTAGCAGATGTTAACCATTGGGTTTAGCACCCTGTCCATTGGGCACTCCAGCTCCTGCACCATATCCTGAAGACCACAATAGTGATTACTCAACACTGGCGACTATAGGACGGACTCATGCAGATACGATGCTCTGATCCACGAACATAACCATACACAGACACACCCACTTACATACTTTACTACTAACACAATTCCAATCACACCACAACAAAATACACTGCTCAAAAAAATAAAGGGAACACTAAAATAATACATCCTAGATCTGAATGAATGAAATATTCTTATCAAATACTTTTTTTTACATAGTTGAATGTGCTGACAACATAATCACACAAAAAATGTATCAACCCATGGAGGTCTGGATTTGGAGTCACACTCAAAATTAAAGTGGAAAACCACACTACAGGCTGATCCAACTTTGATGTAATGTCCTTAAAACAAGTCAAAATGAGGCTCAGTAGTGTGTGTGGCCTCCACGTGCCTGTATGACCTCCCTACAACGCCTGGGCATGCTCCTGATGAGGTGGCGGATGGTCTCCTGAGGGATCTCCTCCCAGACCTGGACTAAAGCATCCGCCAACTCCATTGGTGGATGGAGCGAGACATGATGTCACAGATGTGCTCAATTGGATTCAGGTCTGGGGAACGGGCGGGCCAGTCCATAGCATCAATGCCTTCCTATTGCAGGAACTGCTGACACACTCCAGCCACATGAGGTCTAGCATTGTCTTGCATTAGGAGGAACCCAGGGCCAACCGCACCAGCATATGGTCTCACAAGGGGTCTGAGGATCTCATCTCGGTACCTAATGGCAGTCAGCTACCTCTGGCGAGCACATGGAGAGCTGTGCGGCCCCCCAAAGAAATGCCACCCCACACCATGACTGACCCACCGCCAAACCGGTCATGCTGGAGGATGTTGCAGGCAGCAGAACGTTCTCCACGGCGTCTCCAGACTCTGTCACGTCTGTCACATGTGCTCAGTGTGAACCTGCTTTCATCTGTGAAGAGCACAGGTCGCCAGTGGCGAACTTGCCAATCTTGGTGTTCTCTGGCAAATGCCAAACCACCTGTGGACGTCGGGCCCTCATACCACCCTCATGGAGTCTGTTTCTGACCGTTTGAGCAGACACATGCACATTTGTGGCCTGCTGGAGGTCATTTTGCAGGGCTCTGGCAGTGCTCCTCCTGCTCCTCCTTGCACAAAGGCAGAGGTAGCGGTCCTGCTGCTGGGTTGTTGCTCTCCTACGGCCTCCACCACGTCTCCTGATGTACTGGCCTGTCTCCTGGTAGCGCCTCCATGCTCTGGACACTATGCTGACAGACACAGCTCGCATTGATGTGACATCCTGGATGAGCTGCACTACCTCAGCCACTTGTGTGGGTTTTAGACTCCGTCTCATGCTACCACTAGAGTGAAAGCACCGCCAGCATTCAAAAGTGACCAAAATATCAGCCAGGAAGCATAGGAACTGAGAAGTGGTCTGTGGTCACCACTCCTTTATTGGGGGTGTCTTGCTAATTGCCTATAATTTCCACCTGTTGTCTATTCCATTTGCACAACAGCATGTGAAATTTATTGTCAATCAGTGTTGCTTCCTAAGTGGACAGTTTGATTTCACAGAAGTGTGATTGACTTGGAGTTACATTGTGTTGTTTAAGTGTTCCCTTTATTTTTTTGAGCAGTGTATATATGGCTGCCCATTTGAAAGAATTTGGCAGCCGTAAAATAAAGACAACCATTGATGGTAAGTAGATAGACACCTGTTAATGCACTGAGAAAACAACATGCTTTTACACCATGTCTGACTGAATCAGTGAAAGGCATAAATACTGATTACACAGAAGAGATTGAAAACGGCAACACGAAGAGCAGACATGAAGGCACAAACTGAAAAACGCAGGTAAAAACAAACAAACATGAATGCGGACACAGACGGACACAGCAGGATTGGAAAGTTTACCCGGTTTTGGTCCCTTAGATCCCTGTCCATTGGGATACCCAGCTCCAGCACCTAATGTTTGCAAAGGGGCACTGTCAATTGGAATGATCGAACTCCACATGCAGTGTATGAGGTACAGAGGCTTTGCAGCAATCAACCATTTTGCTTGTACAGATGTAGGATCTTAATTTCAGCCAGTTTGCTACAGCAGGACAATAATCCTGCTGCGACAAGAAATGTGAATTATTATGTGGATTAAAATTCATCTTTAAGAGTAAATTGACGCACCTGTGCATCAATCTAAGTAACATTATAAAAAAATCCCCAACAAAACCAGTCAGTTTAATGGATATTTATGTAGGGGTTAATACATTTTTCGTTAGGGCAAATTAAGTCTGAAATTTCAAAGTGGAAAATAAATTAAAACTCAATTTTCAAATTAAGATCCTGGTGTCTATGTAGGACCCAGCTGGCTAATGTACACTGTACAGTGTACCGTATGCAGATGACAATTTGTAAGATGCGCAATATGGAAATCTCCACTGATTTATTGATTGGGATTGACAGTTTGTTCAATGAATTAAGTGCTTGAGTTGTGAGCTGTAAAAGATATGAACCCTGGCTTGTAAAATAGTAGACTATAGTATTGGCCTTCAGATGGTTCAGGCCAGCAGGGATTGGCTGCTTACCTGGTCGTGGATAGCCTCTGGCTCCAGCTCCAGCCCCGTAACCTAGCAACAAGACAAGTAGCAAGGTCAAAGGACATGCAACACATAACTCTTTACATCATGTCATTAACCACATAACCACACACAGAAAGCTTAAATCTCCACCCCTGGAGTTATTATTATTTTATTCCAAGATCACATTCTGGTTTATTAGATGAGAACCAATCTGCACTCTCAATGTCACAAATTCAACTTAACTATGATTAGATCCAACAGACAGAGACAGAGGAGACGGTCTTGAGGATCTTAAATATTGTGTGTTCTATACAAAACAATTACCAGGTAACAGAACAAACACGTACCTGGCTGTGTGCCATAGCCATTACCACCGTATCCTGACAAACACAGACAAACAGACAGATGATGTTTACTCGGCATTGTTAGTACAAACTTTGGAATAAAACATCTCTTGTCCTGAATGTCACACTCACCTCCACGTGGTTTCCCACCCTGTGAGCCCAGTCCGGCTCCCGTCCCCATTCCTTGGCCATTTCCTGCTCCCAGACCAGCACCTACAATCAGACAAATTGGAAGAAGTCATATAATGTAGACATTTATTAAAATAAATGAACGAATATTTAAATCAACAAGGAAAACTGCTGCAAGAGAGACATTTTTGGCATATACAGTGGGGCAAAAAAGTATTTAGTCAGCCACCAATTGTGCAAGTTCTCTCACTTAAAAAGATGAGAGAGGCCTGTAATTTTCATCATAGGTACACTTCAACTATGACAGACAAAATGAGAAAAAAAATCCAGAAAATCACATTGTAGGATTTTTTATGAATTTATTTGCAAATTATGGTGGAAAATAAGTATTTGGTCACCTACAAACAAGTAAGATTTCTGGCTCTCACAGACTTGTAACTTCTTCTTTAAGAGGCTCCTCTGTCCTCCACTCGTTACCTGTATTAATGGCACCTGTTTGAACTTGTTATCAGTATAAAAGACACCTGTCCACAACCTCAAACAGTCACACTCCAAACTCCACTATGGCCAAGACCAAAGAGCTGTCAAAGGACACCATAAACAAAATTGTAGACCTGCACCAGGCTGGGAAGACTGAATCTGCAGCTTGGTTTGAAGAAATCAACTGTGGGAGCAATTATTAGGAAATGGAAGACATACAAGACCACTGATAATCTCTCTCGATCTGGGGCTCCACGCAAGATCTCACCCCGTGGGGTCAAAATGGTCACAAGAATGGTGAGCAAAAATCCCAGAACCACACGGGGGGACCTAGTGAATGACCTGCAGAGAGCTGGGACCAAAGTAACAAAGCCTACCATCAGTAACACACTACGCCGCCAGGGACTCAAATCCTGCAGTGCCAGATGTGTCCCCCTGCTTAAGCCAGTACATGTCCAGGCCCGTCTGAAGTTTGCTAGAGAGCATTTGGATGATCCAGAAGAAGATTGGGAGAATGTCATATGGTCAGATGAAACCAAAATATAACTTTTTGGTAAAAACTCAACTCGTCGTGTTTGGAGGACAAAGAATTCTGAGTTGCATCCAAAGAACACCATACCTACTGTGAAGCATGGGGGTGGAAACATCATGCTTTGGGGCTGTTTTTCTGCAACGGGACCAGGACGACTGATCCGTGTAAAGGAAAGAATGAATGGGGCCATGTATTGTGAGATTTTGAGTGAAAACCGCTGGGTCTTTCAGCATGACAATGATCCCAAACACACCACCCGGGCAATGGAGGAGTAGCTTCGTAAGAAGCATTTCAAGGTCCTGGAGTGGCCTAGCCAGTCTCCAGATCTCAACCCCATAGAAAATCTTTGGAGGGAGTTGAAAGTCCGTGTTGCCCAGCAACAGCCCCAAAACATCACTGCTCTAGAGGAGATCTGCATGGAGGAATGGGCCAAAATACCAGCAACAGTGTGTGAAAACCTTGTGAAGACTTACAGAAAATGTTTGACCTCTGTCATTGCCAACAAAGGGTATATAACAAAGTATTGAGATACATTTTTGTTATTGACCAAATAGTTATTTTCCACCATAATTGGCAAATAAATTCATTAAAAATCCTACAATGTGATTTTCTGGATTTTTTTTCTCATTTTGTCTGTCATAGTTGAAGTGTACCTATGATGAAAATTACAGGCCTCTCTCATCTTTTTAAGTGGGAGAACTTGCACAATTGGTGGCTGACTAAATACTTTTTGTAACCATTGTGGATTTCATGTAAACCTAAGTTACGAAGACATTTCATCTTAACAAGCCTTGTTCAGAGACTGTTTGTTAAGTAAAGTAGTAGACATTACCATAGCCTCCCTGGCCTCCGTTACCATAGCCTCCCTGGCCTCCGTTACCATATCCTCCCCTACCCCCGGCCCCTCCTGGGCCTCTGTATCCCCCTTTGGGAAAGACAGTGGAGACATATCACATATTGATACACACAAATAACACATTGAACAAGAGTAGATAAACACAAGCTGAATCAAACAGAGAATACTTACACTGAGAATACAAAACATTAAGAACACCTGACACAGCCTTTACCTGGATTCACCTGGTCAGTTTATGTGATGTCACTTGTTAAAGTGACTTCAATCAGTGTAGATGAAGGGGCCTCAAATTAAATAATGATTTTTAAGCCTTGAGACATGGATTGTGTATGCGTGCCTTTCAGAGGGTGAATGGGCAAGACAAAAGATTGAAGTGCCTTTGAACATTTGAACAGGGTATGGTAGTAGGTACCAGGCACACCGATTTGTGTCAACGCTGCTGGGTTTTTCACGCTCAACAGTTTACACCCAAAGGACATCCAGCCACCTTGACAAAACTGTAGGAAACATTAGAGTCAACATGAGCCAGCATCCCTGTGGAACACTTTGACAACCTTGTAGAGTCCATGTCCGTGGGAATTGAGGCTGTTCTTACGGCGGGGGGATTCCTAATGTTTGGTACAGTAGACCCAGTGTACATGGTTTAGCTCTATCTTTGAGAAACTCACCTCCTCCAAGCTGCTGAGCCCCCCCTGGATAACGACCACCTGTGATTCATTAGAAAGACAGGTCATGATGGTACATAAATTCAATTATGAATGATGATTGGCAGCACTAAAAATATAAACATGGCAATCAATCAATATTACCCCCAGCTCCTCCGGTTTTGGCGGGCTTGGCTCCGTAGCCTCCCTGTATCCCAAGAACACCAGCCCCTGGAAGACCACAAGACACCACAGGGAGATGTGAGACGTCAGTGATCAGTGATGCACCATAGTGGAGCATGTTTCTCTATGTTGGGAAAAAAATCTAAACGTTGTATCATATGAGTCTATATTAAATCATTAATAAGGAGGATGAGCATTGCAAGACAGAATCTAAGTCCGATTTCTCATTGACGATTGCACCACTTTCAGTTTTTAATTCTAAATGCCAGACAACTTAATCTGAGGCTATATTTAGTTGAGCAAATTAGTTTAGACTATGCTCAAGACGGGTCAATTGAGTGCAGTCCTGAGATAAGACAGAATCTGTTCGGGGCTGATTGTTGGTGGAAGTTCCACTGACCTCCAGCTTTTACACCTCTCATCCCTGCACCCAGAGAGAGAGAGAGAGAAAGATGAGAGAGGAGAGAGAGAGTGAGAGGAGAGAGGAGAGAGGAGAGAGGAGGGAGGAGAGAGGAGAGAGAAGAGAGAGGAGAGAGGAGAGAGGAGAGAGGAGAGAGAGAGGAGAGGAGGAGAGAGAGGAGAGAGGAGGGAGGAGAGGAGAGAGAGAGAGAGGAGAGAGGAGAGAGGAGAGAGGAGAGAGGAGAGAGAAAGAGGAGAGAGAGAGAGAGGAGAGGGAGGGAGGAGAGAGGAGAGAGGGAGGGAGGAGAGAGAAGAAAGAGGAGAGAGGAGAGAGAAAGAGGAGAGAGAGAGGAGAGAGGAGAGAGGAGAGAAAAGAGAGAGGAGAGAGGAGAGAGGAGAGAGAAAGAGGAGAGAGAGGAGAGAGGAGGGAGGAGAGAGGAGAGAGGAGAGAGGAGAGAGAAGAAAGAGGAGAGAGGAGAGAGAAAGAGGAGAGAGGAGAGAGAGAGAGAGAGAGATGTGGGGGTGGGGGAGACAGACAGACAGACATACAGAGACTAATAATTGCACTTACCCCTGGGTAGCATTTTCCCCATACCGCCACTTTGAGGTTTCACTCCTAATAGAGATGAAAAAAAGAATTGCAAATCACTCTATGAAGTATACTATGCTGCTATGCTGTGGTTTGGAGAGAGATGAAGGCCTTCATCGTTTCCTGTTGGCCAGTGCCAGTGTTACACCATCCATAACGTAAGCATTTGAAACACGACAGCTGATTAAATATTAAGTGATGTCATCGGATGATGAGTAGTGTACATCTCACTCCCATCCCATGCAAACTCAGCTCCAACTGGGCAGCTTGAGGGAAGAGAAACAGACATTCCCATTGATGGAGTGGAGAGACAGACAAAAAGGAAGGACTGTGTGCAGGTTGTAAAGGCTTCTTTCACAACAGGTTGTCAAATTTGGACCGCTGCTGCCACCTCACCTTCCCATGCTTTGATTCAAAGCAATCAGACGAGATGAAACTACAGAGGCTTTGCGGGGTCACCAGACTTGGAGCAGGTCTGTTTCACTGAGATCCAGGCAGCAAGGACCACGTAGGCCCATTTTTTCCCCTGATCTGACACGGACATTGGAAATTTGACACATAAATGTCAGTTGGGCGGTTTTGCAGAGATATCTGAGCATAATACCCAAGTTGATTCCTGATAGTTTAACAACATGTCTACAGCTATCTGTCACTCAGCTGTACAGGTGTAGGATCTTAATTGGATACCCATGTTGCAGGAGAAATGTCCTGCAATGCATGAAATGTGAAACTTGTAGTGTATTTGAGGTTTGTAACTTTCACTTTGAAATTTCAGACTTGATTTTCCCAGGAAAATATCAATTAATTATAATCCACATAATAATTCACATTTCCTGTTGCTGCAGGATTATTTTCCTGCTGTAGCAAACTGACTCAAATAAAGATCCTATGTTGACAGGCCTTCCAGACCTCTCAGATAAAGTCACCAGAAACATGAAATGCATGCTGTCAGGGTTTAAAACGTAGTTAAAAAAGTAGTTACTCTGAATTGTTCAAATGTTCCATACAATTTTAAATTGTTTTCATTTTATTCCCAACTATTCAATTAAAGCAATTATGCTGGCAATTATTTACTGATTTTCTCTGTGAATTTTAGAGCTTCTTTTTTTAGAAGAGAATTTGACTTACATGTGTCAAAGGAATTTCACAACTAGGGAATTGATGTTATATTAAACATATCTTATAATTCAAATGTTATTTCAATTTAATTGGGACAATACAAATTGGCAAGTTTTTGAAGGAAGTTGCAAGTTGTGCGTAATAGGTAACTAAATGTGGACCACAATGCAACACATCCAGCAACAAAAATAGTTCACGTTTTATATATGAATATAATATGAATATAATACATGCATAACCATTTAAGTAATCAAACTACAATTGTTAAATATTCTTATAGTTGAGAAACAAGTTGAGAAACAAGCAAATCCATAATTTAAAGAACAATACAATATCTTCGGAAACTACTATAAACGAATAAATAATTAACATTTAAACATTTAAGTCCAATTTACACTGCTGTGCACACAGCAAGCACCCGTGAAGATTTAAGGTGGTAACAAGCAGTCCTGTGCTGACACCTACTGTACAGTGTTTCACAACACAACGTAACGTGTCTGAATGCTATTTTAAAAGACAGTCTTGAAACTACTCCAACATTAATTAAAAATACCATTTCTGATGTGCCAACTCTACAATTTAAGAAATGATGGTGGCATGTCTTAATCTCTCTTTCTGTCCTTCCCAATCCTCACTTCTTCTCTCTCTTCTCTCACCTGTGATCTGCATCCTTTAGACAACGTTCTCACTTTCTCTCATATTCTGTCATATTCTCTCAAATCCCTCTTCCACATTCCTCTCATCCCTCTTCCACATTCCTCTCATCCCTCTTCCATCAGCCATTCTATCCTCCACACAGATAGTCTTGGTTATGTCTCTCACCTCCTTGTAGTGTGTGCTGTGCCAGCCATAGGACCAGTGAGGTCTGAAGGAGCGCTTTTACCAGCATGGTGGAGGAGACCTGGTCCGGCAGAGAGAAAAACAGGCAGACAGACAGAAAGAAAAGGAGAGAGAGAGAGAAACTGGCCGGCTGGACAGGGGCACAGCACAAGTAGACAGCTCCAGTGTTTGCCCACGCCTTAAATACAATTCTGGTTTTGATACCCTCCCCCTGACCAGCCCTGCCCTCTAGCCTGCAATTGGCCGTTGCTGCACCAAAGCACCTGCCCCATTTCTCCCTCTCCCTCTGGACAGGCAGTCAGGTCCACCTCTGCCCATCCAAAGACAGTCCACTTCAGGTTGCTGATCAGCTGGATTGCTGCCAGCCAGTATATTAACATGGCAATGTGATTTGTGTGTGATGAGTGGGATAAGACAATGATTCAAAGAGGTGATAAGTGTGAGATCATGGTTTAGATCAGGGATCATCAACTAGATTCAGCCGTGGACCGATGTTTTCTTGAGTAGATGGTCGGGGGGCTGGAACATAATTATAAATCATTTGTAAACTGCAAATTGACCGCAAGAAGACCAAACAGATATAATATTGTGTCTCTCTATTATGCATGGAAATCACTTGGAGATATTTTCTGGTGTTTTTATAGTCTTTTATGGCTAACAATAAAAAATGTAATGCATAATGTTGCTCAGAAAACTGGGGGGGGGGGGGGCAAATAAAACCACCAGCGGGCTACATTTGTATTGTGGGCCTTCAGTTGGGGAAGCCTGGTTTAGATGGTAAGGAAGGGGCAGTAGGACAGAAAAATGGTCTAATTCACAAACCTATCAAGAGAACATCCCTGGTCATCCCTACTGCCTCTGATCTGGCAGACTCACTAAACAGAGAACATCCCTGACTCACTAAACACATGCTTCATTTGTAAATGATGTCTGAGTGTTGGAGCGTGCCCCTGGCTATGCGTCAATTAAACAAATCTAAGAAAATGGTGCAGTCTGGTTTATTTTACATAAGGAATTTTAAAAGATTTATACTTTTCCTTTTTATACTTAAATATATTTAGCAATTACATTCACTTTTGATACTTAAGTATATTTAAAACCAAACACTTTAAGACTTTTACTCAAGTAGTATTTTACTGGGTGACTCATTTTAACTTCAGTCATTTTCTATTAAACTATCTTTACTTTTACTCAAGTATGACAATTGGGTATTTCTTCCACCATTGCTGTGCCACACGGGAATACATATATATGTAGAAAACATACACTCAGGCAAACTAACACAAAACCTCTATACACAACAGTCCAGTCCACTGACAGGTGTAATATAAATGGATAGGGCTGTTGCTCTGGGGAGAGAGATGATGATGATGAAGAGTGGTAGAGAGAGCTTTCACAGTCAGGTGGAACAAACTCAACCTGCTCTGTGTTCCAAACAAAACCCATTAGGTTCATAACTGACAGTCTTGTTTTTACTAAACAGGTGTGACTGTACGCCTCCTAAAAAATAAGGGAAAGGGAAAAGAATGAGAACATGCAAACAGAATGTCTGAAATGTACACAAACAGCCCAGAAAAAGGCCCAGTAAATTGCAGGATAAATATGACATCATTGTAGAGTAGTTTGTTTCTGCCAGGCACTGTAAGGCTCAGTGAAAAGCATGTTGGTATAAATGTTTTATGTGGAAACCTGTGCAACCAGGTTGAAATATACCTCAATGCCACCTCCCTTAAAAGATGAAAAAGGATTTTTCCATCATTTTTCTACAATGGGACGTTGTAAAAATGTTCCTTCAAAATAACCTGTCTAAAACCTTTTATTACGCTGTTTGTACTGACCATCTCTCTTAGTTTTCACCTCAGTTTGTATACAAGAGGCATTGGTCCATCCATGGGATTGTGGTGCCTCATTTACTCACACATGATCTACGGTCTTCTACACTTCCTCTGTGCTGTGTGAGGGCTGCTACCACTAACACACACTGTCCACCTACACCTCCATGACTGCCGGATATATGAGGATATAAAACATGAAAATAGTCTATATGGCACAATGCTGATATCCAAAACCTTACACAATATACAATAAATTAACGAGTGGAATTCAAAGAACTCTGGTTATTTTCATGATTGTATAGAACTGAAAGCACACCTGCATATTGTTTCTCATAGTGGTGCTCTGAATAGAACCCCTAACTTCTTAGACATAAATGATTCAAATTACTCCCTCACCCACGTTTGACCTCTGCATGTATATTTTCTGATCATTTCACTCATGGGGACCTTTTTGAAGACATTGTCCAAACCCACAGCTTCTGTGTGGTCAGTGCACTGCACAATTAATGTCAACACAATACATTGATGAGAGGATCCAAAGAACACTGGTTATTTTCAGAGAAAAAATAGGTAGAAAGAGGGAAGAAAGAGAGGGAAGAAAGAGAGGGAAGAAAGAGAGAGGCAGAATGAGGGAAGAAATAGGGGAGAGGGGGAATAAAGAGGGAAGAGAGAGGCAGAAAGAGGGAAGAAAGGGAAGAAAGAGAGGCAGAAAGAGGGAAGAAAGGGAAGAAAGAGAGGCAGAAAGAGGGAAGAAAGGGAAGAAAGAGAGGCAGAAAGAGGGAAGAAAGGGAAGAAAGAGGCAGAGAAGAGGAAAGAGAAGCAGAAAGTGGGAAGAAAAAGGGAAGAAAGAGAGGCAGAAAGAGGGAAGAAAGGGAAGAAAGAGGCAGAGAAGAGGAAAGAGAAGCAGAAAGAGGGAAGAAAGGGAAGAAAGAGAGGCAGAAAGAGGGAAGAATGGGAAGAAAGAGAGGCAGAAAGAGGGAAGAAAGGGAAGAAAGAGGCAGAGAAGAGGAAAGAGAAGCAGAAAGTGGGAAGAAAAGGGAAGAAAGAGAGGCAGAAAGAGGGAAGAAAGGGAAGAAAGAGAGGCAGAAAGAGGGAAGAATGGGAAGAAAGAGAGGCAGAAAGAGGGAAGAAAGGGAAGAAAGAGGCAGAGAAGAGGAAAGAGAAGCAGAAAGTGGGAAGAAAAAGGGAAGAAAGAGAGGCAGAAAGAGGGAAGAAAGGGAAGAAAGAGGCAGAGAAGAGGAAAGAGAAGCAGAAAGAGGGAAGAAAGTGGGAAGAAAAAGGGAAGAAAGAGAGGCAGAAAGAGGGAAGAAAGAGAGGCAGAAAGAGGGAAGAAAGAGAGGCAGAAAGAGGGAAGAAAGAGAGACAGAAAGAGGGAAGAAAGGGAAGAAAGAGAGGCAGAAAGAGTGAAGAAATGGAAGAAAGAGAGGCAGAAAGAGGGAAGAAAGAGGCAGAGAAGAGGAAAGATAAGCAGAAAGAGTGAAGAAAGTGGGAAGAAAAAGGGAGGAAAGAGAGGCAGAAAGAGGGAAGAAAGAGAGGCAGAAAGAGGGAAGAAAGAGGCAGAGAAGAGGAAAGATAAGCAGAAAGAGTGAAGAAAGTGGGAAGAAAAAGGGAGGAAAGAGAGGCAGAAAGAGGGAAGAAAGAGAGGCAGAAAGAGGGAAGAAAGAGGCAGAGAAGAGGAAAGATAAGCAGAAAGAGTGAAGAAAGTGGGAAGAAAAAGGGAAGAAAGAGAGGCAGAAAGAGGGAAGAAAGAGAGGCAGAAAGAGGGAAGAAAGAGAGGCAGAAAGAGGGAAGAGAGAGGGAAGAGAGGGCAGAAAGAGGTGGTATAGACAGTGTTGGCTCTTTGAGGAAGTGAGAAGAACAGGGTATGCAATGTGTGGACAGACATCTGGACGGCTATTTATGTGTGGTCAGTCAAACTGAAAATACCGTGCCTCACTGAACACACAGACTGAAACAGAGACAGGAAAAACACACCATACCATAGAGACAACCTCATAGTTGGTAAGGAGGAGGGGGCTGAACAGGTAGTTCCTGCAAACACAACACACGATGAATGCATGCACCTACACTGATGCAAGCACACACACTGAGACGTCGCAAGACAGTGTGCCACCACAGCACTGGCATACAAATCAAATCAAATCAAAATGTATTTGTAACATACACATGGTTAGCAGATGTTAATGCGAGTGTAGCGAAATGCTTGTGCTTCTAGTTCCGACAATGCAGTAATAACCAACAAGTAATCTAACTAACAATTCCAAAACTACTGTCTTATACACAGTGTAAGGGGATAAAGAATATGTACATAAAGATATATGAATGAGTGATGGTACAGAGCAGCATAGGCAAGATACAGTAGATGGTATCGTGTACAGTATATACATATGAGATGAGTATGTAAACAAAGTGGCATAGTTAAAGTGGCTAGTGATACATGTATTACATAAGGATGCAGTAGATGATATAGAGTACAGTATATACGTATGCATATGAGATGAATAATGTAGGGTATGTAACATTATATTAGGTAGCATTGTTTAAAGTGGCTAGTGATATATTTACATCATTTCCCATCAATTCCCATTATTAAAGTGGCTGGAGTTGAGTCAGTGTCAGTGTCAGTGTCAGTGTGTTGGCAGCAGCCACATAACAATCAGTCAATTCTTCGTTTCTGACAGGTTCTCACATGCCTGTGCGTAGGTGTGTGCATTCAAATGATTTGCAATCATGTTTTTCATCTCTTAGGATTGAGGTAAATGCCATTATTAGTGTGTGTGTCTGTCTGAGATAAACCTGTGCCCACTACATCTGTCCCAGGGCCTCATTCATCCTCTGAATGTCAACAACCCATCTCTTCAGACACATGTTTCAAACCCAGACAAATATGGTGCTGGACACATGACATAATTATTTGTCATGTATTTTTTTAATTGCTTACCGCAGTTTAGCCCTGAGGTTCCAGAGTGTTCGGCCTACGTGGTTTTATGCTCTTCAGGCATTATGCTGCTTCAGTCTCGTAAGTTGCTCTGGCCACACCTGGGGGTTCTCAATATTAGTGTTCAACTCTGTGTAGCATATCAAAACTGAGTTAAGAGAACACAAAGAACCACAGAAAGGTCTGAAAAGCATGCTCACCTCCCTAGCTGTGCAGGTGCAACGGACATACCAGAGGATGTGGCTGAACCAACAGGTGGTGGTTGTGTCTGATGACAAATCTGTTTGCAATAAAATATCCCTCTGACAGACCACCTGCATCCTCTCACAGATGGACAACTCAAACAGTCAATATTTGCAGTCAAAATCAATCACTGCAGTAGCAATGGATATAAAAACCTTGACAAGAGATGCAAGGGAAGCTTTTGTGTAGATACACGACTCAGGTTGCCCGAGCTGGATCCTCCAGGACACACAAATCAAAGACAAAAAGCTGACCAGCAGCAGCGATATGGACAGGGGGAGTATGGAATCCAACATGAGCTGTGCTATTACCTATACTGTTAGAAAAAAAAGGGTTCCAAAAGGGTTCTTCGGCTGTCGCCATAGAAACCTTTTGGTTTTCAAGTAGAACCCTCTGTAAAAAAACTAACAATTATTTCAGTGTAAACTCAAACAACTGAAACCAAATATCAAATATGTAGAAAAAATAATACATTTACATTTACATTTAAGTCATTTAGCAGACGCTCTTATCCAGAGCGACTTACAAATTGGTGCGTTCACCTTAAGACATCCAGTGGAACAGCCACTTTACAATAGTGCATCTAAATCTTTTAAGGGGGGTGAGAAGGATTACTTTATCCTATCCTAGGTATTCCTGAAAGAGGTGGGGTTTCAGGTGTCTCCGGAAGGTGGTGATTGACTCCGCTGTCCTGGCGTCGTGAGGGAGTTTGTTCCACCATTGGGGGGCCAGAGCAGCGAACAGTTTTGACTGGGCTGCGCGGGAACTGTACTTCCTCAGTGGTAGGGAGGCGAGCAGGCCAGAGGTGGATGAACGCAGTGCCCTTGTTTGGGTGTAGGGCCTGATCAGAGCCTGGAGGTACTGAGGTGCCGTTCCCCTCACAGCTCCGTAGGCAAGCACCATGGTCTTGTAGCGGATGCGAGCTTCAACTGGAAGCCAGTGGAGAGAGCGGAGGAGCGGGGTGACGTGAGAGAACTTGGGAAGGTTGAACACCAGACGGGCTGCGGCGTTCTGGATGAGTTGTAGGGGTTTAATGGCACAGGCAGGGAGCCCAGCCAACAGCGAGTTGCAGTAATCCAGACGGGAGATGACAAGTGCCTGGATTAGGACCTGCGCCGCTTCCTGTGTGAGGCAGGGTCGTACTCTGCGGATGTTGTAGAGCATGAACCTACAAGAACGGGCCACCGCCTTGATGTTAGTTGAGAACGACAGGGTGTTGTCCAGGATCACGCCAAGGTTCTTAGCGCTCTGGGAGGAGGACACAATGGAGTTGTCAACCGTGATGGCGAGATCATGGAATGGGCAGTCCTTCCACGGGAGGAAGAGCAGCTCCGTCTTGCCGAGGTTCAGCTTGAGGTGGTGATCCGTCATCCACACTGATATGTCTGCCAGACATGCAGAGATGCGATTCGCCACCTGGTCATCAGAAGGGGGAAAGGAGAAGATTAATTGTGTGTCGTCTGCATAGCAATGATAGGAGAGACCATGTGAGGTTATGACAGAGCCAAGTGACTTGGTGTATAGCGAGAATAGGAGAGGGCCTAGAACAGAGCCCTGGGGGACGCCAGTGGTGAGAGCGCGTGGTGAGGAGACAGATTCTCGCCACGCCACCTGGTAGGAGCGACCTGTCAGGTAGGACGCAATCCAAGCGTGGGCTGCGCCGGAGATGCCCAACTCGGAGAGGGTGGAGAGGAGGATCTGATGGTTCACAGTATCGAAGGCAGCCGATAGGTCTAGAAGGATGAGAGCAGAGGAGAGAGAGTTAGCTTTAGCAGTGCGGAGGGCCTCCGTGATACAGAGAAGAGCAGTCTCAGTTGAATGACTAGTCTTGAAACCTGACTGATTTGGATCAAGAAGGTCATTCTGAGAGAGATAGCGGGAGAGCTGGCCAAGGACGGCACGTTCGAGAGTTTAATATAATAATAATAATAATAATAATAATAGACCTATATATGTTTTTATTATATAATCTTTGAGAAATAACAATCACTAATATAAAAGCGAAACATTCAGGGGAATAGAAAATTCCCAAAATAATGCATTTAACAGTATTGATGTTGTTAATAAATTTGAGCAAAAGAACCAGCCATGGCAAAATGCATAGAATTGCAGGAATTTATCTTTAAACTGCTAAATGTTCTCTCAGCTACATGGCAGAATATGTGTAATCTAGTGGAGGCTGCTGAGGGGAGGACGGCACATAATGGTTGGAACGCAGCAAATGGAATGGCATCAAACACATGGAAACCATGTGTTATATGTATTTGATACCATTCCACTCATTACGCTCCAGCCATTACCACGAGGCTGTCCTCCCCAATTAAGGTGCCACCAACCTCCTGTGGTAGAATTGCTTAAAAAACTGCATCTATATCTTTCAACTCCATGGCAAAGAAATGCAGGAAATGTACTTTAAAACTGCAAAATGCATCTCGGCTCCACGGAGAAATTCTAAGAATTGCAGGAAATTATCTTAAAGAAATGCAGGCCGGGGGCAGCAGGAGCAGAGGGGTGCCAGGAGGAGGAGGTGGTGAGTGGGGCTGTTTAAACAGTCATATAGAATCCAGACTGATGAAACAGACAGGAGAGGGAGAGGGTCACATACAGACGGGCTGGCCTGTCAAAACATCATGACTCTGCCAAGCTCTCAGTGAGAGAGAATGGCCAAGAGACTAGCTGCCGGCCCAGTTGGGTGATCTACAGTTTCCTGCCCCATAGGCCAGGCACGCAGTAATGGGCAGCTCCATTAACACTGTAATAATTACTGCCTCTTATTCAGACTGAGATAACCCACTGGGCACACTACGTCATTTCAACATGGATAATTGAGTCATATTTGGTTGAGACATTGACCAATGAAGTTACAACCTATATTCACTCAAAAAGACAGACAAAAGTTAGTTGCATTTGCATTGTGTTATTACTATGCTTTCAAACATCTAAAAGCACAAACAAATTCCCATGGAAAAACAATGTCTGAGTTTTGGTTTAGTCGTCACCCAAATGTCGATCACTGCACTTTTAATCATTTAAAAGCACAGCAAAGTTCAAATGTCAGACATTCATTTATACAACAGATGCATGTGATATCACTGTGTTTCATCTAATAGCACAACCACATGACCTGGATTGCAGTTGAGGTTACATTAAAATTACATGGTGCAAGTGATCAATGTCGTTCGAGATTCTGCACAGATTATTACAGCAATTGTGAAGATCTCCACAGACCTGCGATGACCTATGCAGGCTATCTTGATCATGCACTCTTTATATGATTACATAAGAAGAAATATATAGTTACAGTAACCTCAAAATGTGGCCATGGATCTATTACTAATTTTAAGGTTGAATGTTACATTTGTTTGTAAAATAGCTTTAACTTTAGGCTATTTACGAAATTACACAGGTACATTTGGTTGACAACACAACCAAATATCAACATTTAAAGGATACGTATGTACTGCTTGGGTAGTTCCACCTGAGCTACTGGCTTATCCCATTCTTTAACTTTTATTTTTGGTTGAGTTGAAGACATGAATCCAACATATAATTTGCTAACTTGGGCTAAGTTAATAGGCTATGTATTGTATTTCAAAAGTGATATTGAATTGTGTTTGGTTGTCAACACAAATAAAAATCTATATTGTAAGGAGATTTCTCTTCTGATTGGATAGTTCCATCTGTGCAACTGACTCAGTCTACAAATTAATAATTGATATGTTGGACTCAAGTCTCCATCTCAACCAAAAATCAAGTTATAGAATAGGACAAAATCAAATCAAACTTCAAATGCACTTTAAATAAAGTTTGATTTCATTTAGTCCTATTCTTTAAATTTCATTTTTGGTTGAGCTGGAGACGTTTGGATCTCCTTCAAACGTTGATATTTGGTTGCGTTGACAACCAGACACAATTCAATATAACTAAATATCATTACATTTTAAATCAACCAGAGCTTGAAACCATAGGACTATTTTATTTTTTAAATTTTAATTATGAGTTGAATTTAAACAATTTCTGTTGATTACTTTGCAGGCCTAAATAGCATCATTAATGATTGATAAAGTATGGTCACATTTAATTTGCTCTGTTAAACCTACACTTTGGAATGACTTCGATAGTGACACAGAATATAGTTTTGGTTTTAAGTGGAGATCTCTTAACAATAATTCTCATGATAGCACATTGGTAACAGTTGGTGACACATTTTGTGGCTAAGTAGGGCTTACTTAAAACCTTGTGATGGGAGACCAAAGGATAACTGTAAATGGATCAAATCTCCAGTAGGAGGTGCTGCCGAGCCTATTGTTTTGTTTTTCTGACGGTTCCTTCAGAAAGTATTCATACCCCTTGTCTTTTTCTACATTTTGTTGTGTTACCGCCTGAATTTAAAATGTATTATATTGAGATGTTTTGTCACTGGCCTACACATAATACCCCATAATGTCAAAGTGGAATTATGTTTTTCGAAATTGTACCAAATGTATTAAAAATGAACAGCTGAAAAGTATTGAGTCAATAGGTATTCAACCCCTTTGTTATGGCAAGCCTAAATAAGTTCAGGAGTAAAAATCTGCTTAACAAGTCACATAATAAGTTGCATGGATTCACTCTGTGTGCAATAGTGTTTAACATGATTTTTTGAATGACTACCTCATCTCTGTACCTCACACAAACAATTATCAGTATGGTCCCTCAGTCGAGCAGTGAATTTCAAACAGATTCAACCACTAAGACGAGGGACGTTTCCCAATGCCTCACAAAGAAGTGCACCTATTGATAAAAAAGCAGACATTGAACATCCCTTTGTCACTAAAAAGATACAGGCATCCTTCTTAACTCAGTTGCAGGACAGGAAGGGAACTGCTCAGGAATTTCACTGTGAGATCAAAGGTGATTTTTAAAAAACGTTAAAGAGTTTAATGGCTGTAATAGGAGAAAATGGAGGATGGATCAACAACATTGTAGTTACTCTACAATACTATCCTAAATTACATAGTGAAAATAAGGAAACCTGTATAGAATACAAATATTCCAAAATCTGCATCTTGTTTGCAACAAGGCACTCAAGTAATACTTTTAAAAAAAAGCCACATTAACTTTTTGTCCTGAATACAAATTGTTTTGTTTGAGGCTGTCACGATCGTCGTATTGAGTAGACCAAAGCGCAGCGTGGTGTGAATGCATGATTTTAGTGAAAGACGGAAAAAAACACAAAGTATACTAACAAACAAACTAACAATACAATACAAACGTGACTGCTATCAAAACATTGTGCTAATGTGCACCATAACATAGACAATAACCCACGAACCACAATAAAAAACAGGCTACCTAAATATGGTTCCCAATCAGAAACAACGACAAACACCTGCCACTGATTGAGAACCATATCAGGCCAAAATACATAGAAACAGACTAACTAGACATGCAACATAGAATGCCCACTCATATCACACCCTGACCAAACAAAACATAGAAACAAACAACTCAAATAAAGGTCAGAGTGTGACAGAGGCAAATCCCACACAACACATCACTGAGTACCACTCTCCATATTTTCAAGCATAGTGGTAGCTGCATCATGTTATGGGTATGCTTGTAATCGATAAGGACTAGGGACTTTTTTAGGATTAAAAAAATAAACAAAATGGTGCTAAGCACAGGCAAAATCCTACAGGAAAACCTGGTTCATGCTGCTTTCCACCAGACACTGGAAGATGAAATTCTCCTTTCAGCAGGACAATAACCTAAAATACAAGGCCAAATTAACACTGGAGTTGCTTACCAAGAAGACAGTGAATGTTTCTGAGTGGCCGAGTTACAGTTCTGTCTGAAATCTATCTGACAATCTATGGCAAGACCTGAAAATGGTTGTCTAGCAATGATTAACAAGCAATTTGACAAAGCTTAAATAATTTTGAAAAGAATAATGGGAAAATGTTGCACAATCCAGGTGTGGTACACTCTCAGAGACTTACCCAGAAAGACTCAAAGCTGTAAAAGTTGCTGCCAAAGTTACCCTACATAAACAGTTACTTAAATGTCATATTCCTGTATTTCATTTTTCAATATAATTTTCAAAACTTCGTCAAAGCATGTTTTCACTTTGTTATTATCGGGTATTGTGTGCAGTAAATTACATTTAATCAATTTTGAATGAAGGCTGTAACACAACAAAATGTGGAATAAGTCAAGGGTTATGAACACTGTAACATTGAAAATTTTTTTTTTTAATGGTACAAATTCAACATATTTTATACAAGGTTTGCCTATGTTGAAATTTGGTTACCATAATGACGTAAAAACAACAAATCCATATATTTCCACAAAACAAAAAATTGACAAATTATGTTGAAACAACATTGATCCAACTAGTTTGTGCCCAGCGGTAATCCATTACATATTGAGACAAGGGCCAAGGGGGTTAGCCTATATACTGTTGCATTTAGATGAGTCTGTTGGCAACTTGGCATGCTAAAATCATCTCATAATGAACACTTTTCAGCCCATAAAATGACCAGTCCAATAGAACTCAACCCTTCCACTGTTTCCCAGCTATTTAACCACTGGTTACAATAACTGAGTATATTACATCCTTTGACACCTTAAGACCGAACTGAAGTCCACCATACTCGATTTTAAGACCATAATTCAATTTTAATCTTGCTCCTGACGTTCAGTTATCAAGATTATCAAGCTCTGTCAGATGAGTTCACTCAATGTGAAAGAAAGATCATACAATAGACACTTAACTGCCTTTCTGTCCACAGACACCTCCATTTCCCTGTTGACTCTCAGTGACGGCATATGGAAGATTCCACTATAAAGCCCTCACATCGCTCCCCGTCTCCGTCTCCATTCCAAATCCCCTGCTGACTGAGTCAGACAGTGACAATATTGATGGTGTATTCTCAGTATTAAAGGTTTGTTTTAGTGTCTACAGCCAGGGTTACCCCACCAAAACAGACAGGCAGGGTCTCTGTCCAGCCACTTAGAAAACATAGTGAGATGGTCTGATGGATACGTGTCTATGCTTTAGCAACTCTATGCATTTTTATTTCTTTGTTATTTCTCATGGTTTTTTTTGTATATACTATTTTGATATTGACTACTGCACTGTTGGGAAGAGCTTGCAAGTTAATAAGCATTTCACTGTACTCGTGACAAATAAAACTTGAAACTTGCATCCTTTTGCATCAGCTGGTAGTGCATTGTCCTTATTTTGTGTATTGAATTACACTGAACAAAAATATAAATGCAACATGTAGTGTCGGTAACATGTTTCATGAGCTAAATGTAAATTAAAAGTCACCCAGAATTTTTCAATATGCACAAAAACATTATTTCGCTCAAATTTTGTGCACAAATAAGTTTACATCTCTGTTAGTAAGCATTTCTCCTTTGCCCAAATTATTCATCCACCTCACAAGTGTGGCATATCAAGAAGCTGATTAAAAAGCATGATCATAACATAGGTGCACCTTGTGCTGGGGACACTAAAAGGCCACTCAAAAATGTGCAGTTTTGTCACACAACACAATGCAACAGATATCTCAAGTTTTGAAGAAGTGTGCAATTGGCATGCTAACTGCAGGAATGTCCACCAGAGCTGTTGCCAGATAATTTAATGTTAATTTCTCTATCATAGAGAGAAATTTAGCAGTACATCCAACCGGCCCCACAACCGCAAACCACGTGTAACCACGCCAGTCCAGGACCTCCACATCCGGGCTTCTTCACCCGTGGGATGGTCTGAGACCAGCCACACGAACAGTTGATGAAACTGTGTGTTTGCACAACTGAAGAATTTCTGCACAAAATGTCAGAAACCGTCTCAGGGAAGTTCCTCTACATGCTTGTTGTCCTGACCAGGGTCTTGACCTGACTGCAGTTCGTTTTCATAACTGACTTCAGTGGGCAAACGCTCACCTTTGATGGTCACTGGCACAATGGAGAAGTGTGCTCTTCACAGATAAATCCCGATTTTAACAGTACCGGGCAGATGGTAGACAGCGTGTATGGTGTCATGTGGGCGAGCGGTTTGCTGATGTCAACACTGTGAACTGAGTGCCCCATGGTGGCACTGGGGTTATGGTATGCGTAGGCATAAGCTACGGACAAGAAACACAATTACATTTTATCAATGGCAATTTGAATGTAGCGAAATAGCGTGACAAGATCCTGAGGCCCATTGTTGTGACATTCATCCGTCGCCACCATCTCATGTTTCAGCATGACAATGCACAGCCCCATGCCACAAGCATCTGTACACAATTCCTGGAAGCTGAAAATGTCCCAGTTCTTCCATGGTCGGCATACTCACATGTCACCCATTGAGCATGTTCGGGATGCTCTGGGTCGACAGTTCCAGTTCCCGACAATATCCAGCAACTTCGCACAACCATTGAAGAGGAGTGGGACAACATTCCACAGGCCCCAATCAACAGCCTGATCAACTCTATGCGAAGAAGATGTGTTGTGCTGCATGAGGAAAATGGTGGTCACACAAGATACTGACTGATCCACGCCCCTTTCTTTTTTTTAAGGTATCTGACCAACAGATGTATATCTGTTTTCCCAGTCATGTGAAATCCATAAATTAGGGCCTAATGAATTTACTTCAATTGACTGATTTCCTTATATGAACTGTAACTCTGTCAAATCTTTGAAATTGTTGCATGTTGCATTTATAGTTTTGTTCAGTGTATAAGTAAACACAGTACTGTTGGGTGCACATGTTTGCATTAGTGAACATAGTGAGAGATTGACTGTCCCCACAGGGAATTAAACCTCTGAACCTTTTGCCCTGTGTCTTGACCAGACCCCTCCCACTTTACACCCACTCCTAAGCACCCTCTCGCTGACCCCTCTGCGTCAGTATCTTCACATCTCTACTGCCCATCTCATTCCCCTGAATTTCTACATGTCCTCTAACTCTCAATATTCACTTTCTCCCTGCATCTCTACCTCTCCACATCCAAGGCAGTATATCTACCCTGTCTATGCTGTTTGCAATTTCCACTTTCATAGAATTTCACATGAAGGTGTGTCCTTACAGAGCTTCTTTATCTTCCATCCCTCACCTCTTCCCTCACTTCCTACTGAACGACGGTCAAAACCTCTAAAGGAAATATTCAAGCCCTTCGTGCAATCGGCAGAGCTGAAAAGCTTTCCAACGACGTAATAGTCACAGGTCTTGATTTGAAACGTTTCTACTTCATCTGATCATGACTTGCCTAGTCCCAACCTCATTTGCTACCCACCAGACAGTGTGTGAAAAATACAAATGAGCCCTGGTACTGTCCCAGACAGTGATGCAGAACAATGTTTAAATTCAGTTCAGAGTCATAAAAAATACAGACACGAATTGACGGACTAGCTGTTCGAAGTGCCCTCATCAAATGCTCAGTATACTATGTTTTCAAGACCCATGTCGTAATGTTTGGATATGTTTGGATGTGTTTGGATATGTAACTCTGTACCACTGCAAAATGACTTTAAACAACAATGATCGCCCCTCACAATACATCTGATACAGACAACATAGATGTGACCATGGTTGACCATGTCATTTCTGTGACTAAACCAAGACAAAGAAAGAAAATAACTAGAAAGAATTTGGTTGAGTTCTTTTTGTCTGGTGTAAGTGTGAAGTGACTTTATTGGGGCAGGAGTACTGAATGGTCTATATCAGACCCAGGAGCCCCTCTGGAGCTGGCATGGCCTGATTTGACTCGTCTAACAGGGCACATGCTCTCAACTTATTGTCAACGCTATGCCAGGGTGGCACTAACCGCTCACGCCATCTCAATCTTTATCTTGGCATTTTGAAAGCATACAGTCAAAGTGTGCGAGCTTTGCTTGTATGTGTGTGTGTGTGTGTGTGTGTGTGTGTGTGTGTGTGTGTGTGTGTGTGTGTGTGTGTGTGTGTGTGTGTGTGTGTGTGTGTGTGTGTGTGTGTGTGTGTGTGTGTGTGTGTGTGTGTGTGTGTGTGTGTGTGAGTGAATGTGTGTGTATCAATGTAAGCCTTGATGAGTGCGTATGCACGCGCACAGTAAAACATAACATGTGCCTACAATAACACAGGGCCAGACGACCAGACTGCTTGCCTGCATGACTGGCTAACCCCAACCCTGACAGGCTGACTTCACGCCTGGCTCTCACTGCTGTTTGCATTGGAGCTGGAAGCTCCTCAGACAGAGACGGGAACACTCAACAAATAGTGTGAAAATAAAGGATTCACACTTATAAAAGGACAGGCTGGCTCACACACAGACACAGAGGAAACTCACATGGTTACACACATCATATACACACAGACACAGAGGAAACTCACATGGTTACACACATCATATACACACAGACACAGAGGAAACTCACATGGTTACACACATCATATACACACAGACACAGAGGAAACTCACATGGTTACACATATCATATACACACAGACAGAGACTCACATGGTTACACACATCATATACACACAGACACAGAGGAAACTCACATGGTTACACATATCATATACACACAGACACAGAGGAAACTCACATGGTTACACATATCATATACACACAGACACAGAGGAAACTCACATGGTTACACATATCATATACACACAGACACAGAGGAAACTCACATGGTTACACATATCATATACACACAGACACAGAGGAAACTCACATGGTTACACATATCATATACACACAGACACAGAGGAAACTCACATGGTTACACATATCATATACACACAGACACAGAGGAAACTCACATGGTTACACACATCATATACACAGACACAGAGGAAACTCACATGGTTACACACATCACACACACACAGACACAGAGGAAACTCACATGGTTACACATATCATATACACACAGACACAGAGGAAACTCACATGGTTACACACATCATATACACACAGACACAGAGGAAACTCACATGGTTACACACATCATATACACACAGAGACAGAGGAAACTCACATGGTTACACATATCATATACACAGAGACAGAGGAAACTCACATGGTTACACACATCATATACACACAGACACAGAGGAAACTCACATGGTAAAAACATATCATATACACACAGACACAGAGGAAAACTCACATGGTTACACACATCACACACAAACAAAACGGACATGGTTACACACATCGCACACAGAAGAAACTCACATGGTTACACACATCATATACACAGAGACACAGAGGAAACTCACATGGTTACACACATCATATACACACAGACACAGAGGAAACTCACATGGTTACACACATCATATACACACAGACACAGAGGAAACTCACATGGTTACACATATCATATACACAGAGACAGAGGAAACTCACATGGTTACACACATCATATACACACAGACACAGAGGAAACTCACATGGTTACACACATCATATACACACAGACACAGAGGAAACTCACATGGTTACACATATCATATACACAGAGACAGAGGAAACTCACATGGTTACACACATCATATACACACAGACACAGAGGAAACTCACATGGTAAAAACATATCATATACACACAGACACAGAGGAAAACTCACATGGTTACACACATCACACACAAACAAAACGGACATGGTTACACACATCGCACACAGAAGAAACTCACATGGTTACACACATCATATACACACAGACACAGAGGAAACTCACATGGTTACACACATCATATACACACAGACACAGAGGAAACTCACATGGTTACACATATCATATACACAGAGACAGAGGAAACTCACATGGTTACACACATCATATACACACAGACACAGAGGAAACTCACATGGTTACACACATCATATACACACAGAGACACAGAGGAAACTCACAAGGTTACACACACATCATAAACACACAAAAAGACAGTCTTGTAGGCTGAAGAGGAGTTGAACTGATTTCAGGGAACTAATAGCCTACTGAAAGTAGGTAAAAAAATATTTGGGAAAATACAGTGAGACATAATTTTCTCTAGGATCACATATGGATGTTGAGGGAGAAGTAATAGGCATCTAGGCAAGTTAGAGAAACACCAAACAGGAGGGTGAAAATCTTTGTCAATTGGATATCCTGCTATAGGCACACAATGTAAAAACTCAGTAAAAATACTGTACCCAGACCGTAAAAAAACATTGAGTTGGTTGGTTGGCGTGCATTCATGGATGCCAAGAGAGGCCAGGCTTCCCCACAAAACTCACCAAGAAAAAAATATTTTAAAAACATATAAAATAATGTATCTTTTGTGTTTAATCCTTTTCCTTCAAATCACAAGAGGCTGAATGTACAGTCGTGGCCAAAAGTTTTGAGAATGACACAAATATTAACTTTCACAAAGTCTGCTGCCTCAGTTTGTATGATGGCAATTTGCATATACTCCAGAATGTTATGAAGAGTGATCAGATGAATTGCAATTAATTGCAAAGGTTCTCTTTGCCATACAAATGAACTGAATCCACAAAAAAACGTTTCCACTGCATTTCAGCCCTGCCACAAAAGGACCAGCTGACATCAGGTCAGTGATTCTCTCGTTAACACAGGTGTGAGTGTTGACAAGGACAAGGCTGGTGTCACACCCTGACCATAGTTTGCTTTGTATGTTTATATGTTTTGGTTGGTCAGGGTGTGAGCTGAGTGGGCATTCTATGTTACATGTCTAGTTTGTCTAGTTCTATGTTTGGCCTGATATGGTTCTCAATCAGAGGCAGGTGTTAGTCATTGTCTCTGATTGGGAACCATATTTAGGTAGCCTGTTTGGTGTTGGGTTTTGTGGGTGATTGTTCCTGTCTCTGTGTTTTGCACCAGATAGGGCTGTTTTTGGTTTTCCACGTTTATTGTTTTGTAGTGTTCGAGTTTATCTTTTTTTATTAAACATGAATCAATATAACCACGCTGCGTTTTGGTCCGCCTCTCCTTCACCACAAGAAAACCCTTACAGCTGGAGATCCCTCTGTCATGCTGATTGAGTTCGAATAACAGACTGGAAGCTTCAAAAGGAGGGAATCATTGTTCCTCCTCTGTCAACCATGGTTACCTACAAGGAAACACGTGCCGTCATCATTGCTTTGCACAAAAAGGGCTTCACAGGCAAGGATATTGCTGCCAGTAAGATTGCACCTAAATCAACCATTTATCGGATCATCAAGAACTTCAAGGAGAGCGGTTCAATTGTTGTGAAGAAGGCTTCAGGGCGCCCAAGAAAGTCCAGCAAGCACCAGGACCGTCTCCTAAAGTTGATTTAGCTGCGGGATTGGGGCACCACCAGTACAGAGCCTGCTCAGGAATGGGCAGCAGGCAGGTGTGAGTGAATGCATCTGCACGCACAGTGAGGCCAAGATTTTTGGAGGATGGCCTGGTGTCAAGAAGGGCAGAAAAGAAGCCACTTCTCTCCAGGAAAAATATCAGGTAGAGACAGATATTCTGCAAAAGGTACAGGGATTGGACTGCTGAGGACTGGGGTCATTTTCTCTGATGAATCCTCTTTCCGATTGTTTGGGGCATCCGGAAAAAAGCTTGTCCGGAGAAGACAAGGTGAGCTCTACCATCCGTCCTGTGTCATGCCAACAAGTAAAGCATCCTGAGACCATTCATGTGTGAGGTTGCTTCTCGGCCAAGGGAGTGGGCTCACTCACAATTTTGCCTAAGAACATGAATAAAGAATGGTACCAACACATCCTCCGAGAGCAACTTCTCCCAACCATCCAGGAACAGTTTGGTGACGAACAATGCCTTTTCCAGCATGATGGAGCACCTTGCCATAAGGCAAACGTGATAACTAAGTGGCTGGGGGAATAAAACATTGATATTTTGGGTCCATGGCCAGGAAACTCCCCAGACCTTAATCCCATTGAGAACTTGTGGTCAATCCTCAAGAAGCAGGTAGACAAACAAAAACCCACAAATTCTGACAAAGTCCAAGCATTGATTATACAAGAATGGGCTGCCATCAGTCAGGATGTGGCCCAGAAGTTAATTGACAGCATGCCAGGACGGATTGCAGAGGTCTTGAAAAAGAAGGGTCATGTAATTGTCAATAAAAGCCTTAGACACTTATGAAATGCTTGTAATTATACTTCAGTATTCCATAGTAACATCTGACTTTTATCTAAAGACACTGAGGCAGCAGACTTTGTGGAAATTAATATTTGTGTCATTCAAAACATTTGGGCACGACTGTACTGTATCTCACCGGAGAAAGCATCCGAGCAAGTGAAACAGCGCCCCTCTGTCACTGTATGTGTAGTTCCAAAAGAGTATGACATTGTAGCCACCTGTAGCATGGAATGCAAAGGAAGCCAGCGAGCATTTGACCTCCCATGATGAAAAAAGTATAAAATAATAGCCAATCAGCGTTGAGCTAAACTGAGTGAGCTCAACTGTTAATGGTCCTGGTGCACCAAAACAGTGTCAAAAGTAGCCAACTTGGATTTGGTGTGACTCCTATCAAATCGTATCGAGAGCATAAGTCATCGGCAGAAACAACTTGAATTGTTGCATCTCATTGTGTTGTTGTCCTCCGGTGGCTAACTAGCTAGCTAAAATTGTCCCTTTCCTAAATTAGCCATGGATGGAGATATGGATTTGGACTTGTGGTTTTACTTAATTCTCCGTACTGGCCAATGATTATTACTCCGATTCTGATCCAACCATTAATTCGTACATTGTGCCCCTGGTCTGAGAGGATGGACATTCAATATGTAGCTAGATGTAGAAGGTTAATGTTAACTTGCTAACATGGTTCATGAAAGGAAGTTAGGCTAGCGAGCAAGCATTTTAGCCAGGTAACCTAAGACAACATCAATACATTTGTGTACTGTATGACAAAGTGATAGATGGTTTCGTCAACATGAAAGAGAGGAGGGTGGGTCAACATGTGTATTCCTCTTGCATGAACGAGCACCCACGCACACAGAATTCAGAAACATCAACAGCCACATCATATTTAGCTTATGTCGATTGGAGTAAATGTTTTTGGTATATTTTAGTTGTCACTGTATTAGACTAAGCATAGGTGATTTGATGATGTTGAAATGTTGAAATTGAAATGGTGCTGGAATAGTGTAGGCAGCTCCTGTTTCCTTTGCGACTTGCGGCAACTCTCCGTGGTTCTAAATCCATAGTTGTTTAGTGGGCCGAAAATGTCGGAAACAGTAACTTGCTTGATCATGCTGTAGGTCCTGTAACTGTTTGCTACATGCAATATGCTTTGTGGACTTCACTGGACAGTGGTTGCTTGTCGCTTTTGTGATGAAACAAAGCTGTAGTTGAATTTATTCTGCCACTGTGTCTTCTTATTGTCTCTGCCTTTAGGTCTATATATCAAGGCCACATGAACCAACAGGTTATAGAGCAAACAACGCAATTATTACACATAGGTTGTAATATGGCTTTTCTTACCCAACCACCGCTACTGTTCTGATATGATAATTATCTATAGTGAAGCAATACTACACTTCTAGATGTATTTGCTATCTCTTCTTTGAATGTCAATATTCAGTATTTAATTTCAAACCCAAATGTGCAGCATTAAACCCATGGTTCTGTCAGCTTCAATACGGTAAGCCTACACCACGGACACTATTATCTGACACACACACACACACACACACACACACACACACACACACACACACACACACACACACACACACACACACACACACACACACACACACACACACACACACACACACACACACACACACACACACACACACACACACACACACACACACACACACACACACACACACACACACACACACACACACACACACACACACACACACACACACACACACACACACACACACACACACACACACACACACGTCCAGCCCAACTATGAGAGAGATAGCTCAACATTAAGCAATACAAAGTTCAGGCTGCAGTCTGTAGGTATAGAACGCTCACTGTCTAGGAAGAGGTGTGGGTGCTGCACTGTGACTGCCACTGACTAACCGCAGATCAGGGCATACTGTTACCCTGTGACACACAGTGGGGGCTATTTCTGAACTTGTACAAGTTCCAGCTGGACCAGATTCAAGTCAGACTTCAGTAAATGAAAAGGACAGGTCAGCTGCACCATGATTAGCAGACACACCTATCAGTCATATTCACAACTTCCGATTGTACACGGCCCATTCTCTATGTAACTGAAGTATAGTTGATGAAAATACATTTATCTACAAATGCCAACCCTATGAAATTAGGCGTGCTGAATTGCTTGACACATTAGCCTTCTTGTGAACTCTTCAACAAAAACATAAAGGAAATACAGACCATCTATTTCAAAGCTTCATCAGGCGCTATTTTCCCACTTCAGACCCTTTCCCGCCATCTGATCAACATGTGATGTCGTTCATGGTAATCTATCAATCTCACGTGCATGTGGTCATGCGCAGAATTAAATTGAACAAAACTGGGACCTATGACTATTACAGGTGTAGGATCTTAATTGTAGCCGGTTTTAGTGTAAATGCCTAGCATATCAAGTTTTTATTTGGTCAAGTGCAAAAGTGCCTAGCATTTACACAGCAGGAAAATAATCCTGCAGCAACAGAAACTGTGAATTATTATGTGGATTATAATTAGCCTAATGTATATTTTCCGAAACGGAAAATCAAGTCTGAAATTTCAAAGTGCAAATTACAAAGTTCAGAAGTTTTACATTTCCAGCATTGCAGGAAAGTTCTCCTCAAACAGGGTGATCCTACTCCTGTACACCGTGCTGGCTTGATAGGTCTACCGCAGATTTTAATGCATTTTTCAGCACACACACACACACATCTCATGTGCAGTTAACAAAGAGACTAATTGTATTTATTTATTTAAGCTTTATTTAACCAGGAAGGGCTTATTGAGATTAAAATATCTTTTTCAAGAGCGTCCTGGCCAAGATAGGCAGCACCAAGTCATTACAAAAAAATTACAGACAGACAACATGAAAAAGTACAAGTAATCTAGTAAAAACCATTGAATTCACAAGAATATAAAACAGCAAATTAAAAACAAAATCCTTCATCAGTGATTTAAAAACACCAATCAAAAACAACAACACAACAGACAATGTCAACCACCCATCCCATTCCTTCTTCCTCTCGATCACAGATCTTCCGGCCTGCCTTTTGCACTTGACCAAATATAAACTTGATATTTCTTGGCAGACGGACAGGTTGCAACAGGGAGGAGTCTCACAGTTCTGTTCAGTCCAGGACAGGCTGAAGGACAAACAGACACAAAGGTGCAGAAAGAGAAAGGGACAAAAGACTGACCAACAAAATTAAAGGTGAGTTAAACTTTTTTGGATAAAGAACAGAAAGTTTTTACAGATTTTATGGTATTTGTTTAATTTTTGCTTCCCAAGTGTTTCCCATTTCAGATCACCAGTAATATCAACAGGCCTGTGGCTTCTGTCTGTTTTTAAACTTTACTTTTAGGTATTTAAAACCCAATATTTATAAAAATGTATTTGACTTAATTTGAAAATGACTAGGTTAGACATTTACTGTCAGTTAACATGTATTATGAGACATTTTAATGGGGTATCTTATCTATGAAGTTTTATTGAGAGCTTCAGCTTGACCTACTTACTGTATGTGAAGTTGCTGGGGTAGAGGAGCCACAATATAAACCTTTAACATGGATAACGTGTGGGCCTGGACCTGGATGATTTCATCTTGTCTATAGGGTGTAATGAATTACCTTTAAATATAATAGCACTTTTCTAAAAGGAATAAATCTACTCATCTGAACATAGCCTACTGCCTCTCTGTCTACACAAACATAGAAACTAATTCCCAGTTCTATCCTCTGTCCATTGGTTTAAGAGTTGTCTGTCTGTACTCCACAGGAATGGCGTCTCCTGCATCGATGGCGGCCCGCAGGGTATTATCTGCTGCATCACACGCAGGCCATGAGGGAGGATCAGGTGTGTGTAATGTACTTAACTCTTCTCATATTGTGTTATATTCTCTCTGCACCTTTTGTGTTCAGTTGGGCTTTTGGGTTTAACATTAACAGAGGTTTGTGGAAAGTTGGCAGTCTTCCTCTTACATTCATTAAATGTTTGTGCTCTGCTGTATTTAGGCCCGTCAGGTGACTTACAAATGTATCATATTGTAATTGAGGCGCTTCTGTCCTGCATGTCAGAGCCTGAGACAAGGAACCAAGGCTGAGTCACTGAAATCTGAACTGGATCATCAGTGTTTTGGAGCTGCTCTGTTACTTAGTTATGCTGGTGTTGTGATGTACCTAAGCCTTGATAACTCAGGGTCACACAGAACCGTTGAGTCTGATCTAGCGGAAATGGTTTGAACTCCACAGCTAGGACCTGGAAGGTCCTGTCGTTTGTGTTGGCTCTACCTGGTGTGGCCGTCTGCATCGCCAACGCCTACATGAAGATGCAACAGCACTCCCATGAACCCCCTGAGTTTGTGGCCTACTCACACCTTCGCATCCGCACCAAGGTGATACAGGAGGCACTCTGTTAACCAACAGACTATCTTCACTCACAGTTCATCATCTACATGTTAGGATTGGTAGTAGTAGTGGGATGTCTTTCTGAACATAGGTCTAGTTTTATCTAATCTATCCTGAATGATGAAAACAACTTTCTTTCAGAAATGGCCCTGGGGTGATGGCAACCACTCTCTCTTCCACAACCCTCATGAAAATGCTCTTCCTGAGGGCTATGAGGGCCCCCGCCACTAAGGAAACCTAACTCTATGCTGATCATCCACCTTCCCTGATTGCTACGTGCTGAATAGCTCTAATGAACCTGGTATTATGCTACTGACCAAGGGGCCAATTAGCAACACTACTGACTGTGGTGCTCCCAGTCAGATAGAAATAAAAAACATACTACTTTTACTGTATCACACACACACAGTGGCTTCTCATTTCTTTACCTCCAACTGTCTGATATTATGTGTAAGATGAATGGAACTAGTATGTAAACATACATATATTCCAGTTCTGAATGCCAAACATACATTGAGGACAAGACAGACCAACACAGACGTTGGCTGTGCGTAGTGGGTGTGGCCTTGCTTTTACCACAGAACATTGGCTGTGCGTAGTGGGTGTGGCCTTGCTCTTACCACAGAACATTGGCTGTGCGTAGTGGGTGTGGCCTTGCTCTTACCACAGAACATTGGCTGTGCGTAGTGGGTGTGGCCTTGCTTTTACCACAGAACATTGGCTGTCATTTTCTGTTCATTTCCCGACAATTCTCCATGTTGAATCCCCACTGTTCGTCTGAGCACCGAGCAGGTGACCTACTGCGCATAGTCAACATTCGTGTTGATCTGGCTTGTCCTTTAGATACAGTATTCCTTTTCAGACAGGACAAAAGAGAAAGACGTCTAAACAGATTTATTGAGGAGCGTGGATTCACATGAGGCGAGTGAAAGCTGATCTCTGTTATCGTCACCTTGCAGCTACTCCTAAAGTTCACTTTATTTACAGCATATACAACATGGCACCCAGTTCCACCCTGATTATTAGTCATCCAAGTCAATACAGGACATTTACAGGACAGCTGTGTATATTTCAAAATCAAACTGAAAATATAAAAAAAAGTTAACATTACATGCAACAAAAGTATTTAGCATATTACATTATGCTAATGTTTTCATTATAATACAACTTAATTTACAGTGTACCATGAGATCATTATTTTCCTCATGATTCACTGTCTGAGAACCCATCCCGTTAAATGGCAGCGTGACTCCTTTAAATATAAATGTACTATTCTGAAGAAAATCATTCAAACTTCAATTACTTTGTAAACACCAATATTGGAATATAAAAGGTTATTTGTTGTGAGACAAAGACAGATATTCACAAGGAAGGAAGGCTAATCATGTTGTGAAGACTCCTCACAATGACAAACGTAAACTTCAGTGTCATTGGAGAGACAATCACATGATCTCATACCATCCCTAATAATCTATTTGATCCGGTTTCTCCTCTCCTCACTTCCATCTCCACCCAACACCCCTCTTTCCTCCTAGCCCTCCCCCTCTCAGCTCAGGGCCATGGTGGCCAGACTCACTAGGTCACGTTTCAGAGTCTCTGTACAGTCTGCCTCTCTGGCCAGTCTGCGCAGGCAGTCTGCAGCCAGGGAAGAAGGGCGGGGCTGGGAGAAGCCCTGAGAGCCCAGCAGTAGGGACAGGCAGGCCCTGCCCAGTCCAGGATAGCTGTACCGTTGGGAAAACCAATACACCTGTGGTAGGAGGGTCCATCTACCAGGACCAACTTTAGAGTCCTGTACAGAATCCGCAACCTTCTGTGTGTTTGAAACACTCCGCAGTTTAGAACGTCTTTTGCAGCACTTTGAGGCAGAACTTGATTTCAGCGGATTGACACAAGTCTCCAGTCCTGAGGTTGTCTTTGGTGCACTATTGCCCTTCTGGCCTGGTCCAGGGGCAGAGTGCCGTCTACCCTCTGTCTGCTGACAGGGTCGGAGTCCAGAGCCATGTAGTGACTCAGCCTGGCCTGCTGTCACTGTGGGGGCCAAGGAGTCTGTCTGGGCCTCAGAACCACTCAACTCTAGTCCAGATGTGCGGTTTGCCAGGCTCTCGTCAGCAGACTCTCCCTCTGATCCATATTGGTCCATGTTAGATGGAGGCTTTTTGCCAACATCTGCAATTCGACCAGCATTCTTGGCAGAGCAGGACAGCAAAGACACACACAGATCCTCCACCTCCCTCTGCAACTCTGTCACCAAAAACCTACAGGCCCCCATCATCGTCTCAGCTAGGGGGGTCTTCTGGAAGCTCTGTGCCTCTGGTGAGGGTTCTTCTGCCCCGTCTCTCCAGACACCCAGCCCCTCAGAGGCCAAGGATCCCAAAATCTGACACTCTCCTCTGCCTTCTCTCTCCGTCTCATCCCCCTGTTCCTCTGCAGTCTCTCCGTCCTTGTTCAGGCGACAGCCATGCAGATAGTGCAGTACAGGTAGCAGCATGCCTTGGCTCACATCCCTGATGGGGATGGCCTCCCCAGTTTTCCCTTGGGCCTCTCCAAAGCTCCCCCTCAACAGGGCCCTGAAGTACTCGGACCCCACCACCTCGGTTCCCTCGGCCCCAGCCACTACTTCCCTATTGGCTGACACCTGGCTCCCATCGTCCAGCAGGAAGAGGAGGTCAAAGGTTGAGTCATTGTAAGCACAGATATTGACCAGACGAGGTTTTTTTAAGGGAGGGGGTGAAGCTTTACCGGTTTGTGAGACTGACAGGGGTTTGATAGGACTGAGTACCCTGCACCTTCTTTTAGCCAGTACTGTTTTGGGGCAACCCATCAGACTAGAGAGGCATCCAATCAGCAGGGAGAAATATAGAGAGTGGAGCTGGGGGGCGGAGACATGTTGCGGTGAGTTGAGACAATCTGAGAGGAGTCGTCGGCATTCACTGGTGTGATGGTCTTCCTCTTCCTCGTCCTCATTACATCCAAGGGGCTCCAGAGCCAAGAGTAGACCACCGTTGTCTAGAAGAAGTTTCTTCAAGAGAACCTTGTTACTGTTAGGGAACACAAGTTGATGTCAGATTACAGTTGGTATACATTTCATAACATTCCACCAGTGCCATTTCACACAAGACAATTTGACTTACCCATTTACTAGTGGTAGAGACAGAGCACAGTTCAGCTTGTCTGACTCTGAGCCTGACAGAATCACATGGCTCAGGACTCCAGAACCAAATCCAGACTCACACTGAACACGTAGATTACTAAGCAGAGCAAGACCTAAACACAAATGCACAAGAAATTATACCCCAAAATGTACAGCAGTACTATTACATAAAACTAAAAACCAAACTTTATGACCAAGTACATCAATTAAACTTACCAAGCTGTTTCACTTTGGCCTTGACCCTATCAGTCTGCCTCTCTCCAGCTCCCCAACTCTCAGGGTCACTCCCTCTCTGGACCAGGTGATGGCGGATCAGAGCCACTGAGCCAGTCCTGACCAGAGCCTGCAGACAGTTGGGGTTGCAGCTCAGCCGGCACAGCATGCGGAAGCACCTGCCGCTGGGGTCCTGATGCTGGCTGAGGTAGAACAGTAGGCCAGAGATGATGCCCGAGTTGACCAGAGCAGCGCTGGGGTCCGTGGCATGAGAGAAGCGTGAGAGCAGCAGCAGGATGGGAGACTCTGGGGCCCAAGGCTCAGGGTGGTAGGGGTGGTGGTAGGCCTGGGGTCGGGACACTGTGGGAGGGGTGTCGAGGGGCACCACACTGGAGCGGGTGGTCGAGAGGACACGTGGCCTTTTCCGTGGAGGGGAGGAGAACTTGGATGGGGAGACGGAAGTGAGGGGTGGGATAGTTGAGGAATGGAGAGCAGAGGTAGAGGAGCCAGGCTGGGCTTGGGTGGTGGAGGTAGAGGAGCCGGGCTGGGCTTGGGGGGTGGAGGTAGAGGAGCCGGGCTGGGCTTGGGGGTGGAGATAGAGGAGCCGGGCTGGGCTTGGGGGTGGAGGTAGAGGAGCCGGGCTGGGCTTGGGGGGTGGAGGTAGAGGAGGGCAGAGGGACACAGGGAGACAGATCAGCGGTTTTTGAGGGAGATGACATGTGGACCTGAGCTGGAGAACTCATTGAGGTAGAGGGGGTGGATTGACTCAGAGATTTGGGTGCGGATAAGGGAGTGGAGGAAGGTAGTGAGCGGGTAGGAGATAAGCATTTTAAAGGGGAATGACAGTCAGTGGAAGAGGTTTGGGGAGAAGAAGAGGGGATATGAAGACTCCCCCAATCTCCCTCCGTGCCTCCAGGAGATTCAAGAAGATCCCCCTCAGAGGAGATCAATCCTTCAGACACCAACCAGGACCTGGAGGAGCAGCAATAGGACAGGTCAGATAACCATTTTTACAAAACTCAAATAAATCACAGGTGCACAAACTCAGAGGGGGGCAAAGGTGAGTCTGTTCACTCACCTCAGGCTAAGAAAGCTGGATGACCCAAGGACATGCTCCTTCCCCATCTCCTCTTTCCTGTTCCCCTCTGGGGGAGGGAAGTCAAATGAGTCGAAACATGACGTAGACAGCAGCTCTGAAGCGAACATGGTAGAGGTGAGGCTCACATCCATCTTCCCAGCAGATGGCTCCTCACCTTTAGCCAGCTCCACTAACCGAGCAACTAGCAGGGGGACTATTCCCAATTCTTGTAACTGTTCCAGGGCATCTTCGTCATAGACAAAGTCAACACAGGCCAGAATGACCAACCGGTCGAGGGGGTGGCTCCGATGGACACCAAGGAAGCCAATTAACACCTCCAGACCGCCGCTCTCCTTCACTTTGGCCCGGTTCACTGCCTCTTTGCAGCATAAGCAGAGAGCCTTGAGGAACACTCCAGACTTCAGGCCGTCCTTCTTGACCTCCTCCGTAAACTTCTGGATTACCCCCAGGGAACCCACCAGAGGACGTAAGCAGCCTTGAGTGCACATGTTGGCCAGGGTTTTCAACGCAAGCTCCTCAAAAGGTTTAGCGGCCTCTCCCGAAGCCATGACACCTAGCTGAGCTAGAACCCCAGATCGGGACACCTCTCTAGCACACTCTACACCACAGCCCCTGGTGAGCTCATGGAGGGTCCGGAGTGATGCTCTCCTCAGCCCCAGAGGGTACTCTGGAGCAATGAGCGGGGCGAGAGCAGTCAGAGTACCCTGGGTGAGCAGTAAAAGGCGGTTTGGGGGGGTGTCTGCAAGGTAGAGGAGGGCACGGGCAGCCGACTGAGCACACTCTAGTTTAGAGGAAGGGGCTTCCAGTGGGTCATCAGAGGGAGGGGATGGGGCAGATGCAAGAGAGACGCAGAGGAGCAGGAGTGGAACACCACCTGTGTCGAAAACAGAAAAGCAATTATTTTTCAGGGACAAAATCTAATGTTCAACTTATACAGTACCAGTCAAAGGTTTGGACACACCTACTCATTCAAGGGTTTTTCTTTATTTTTACTATTTTCGACATTGTAGAATAATAGTAAAGACATCAAAACTATGAAAGAACACATATGGAATCATGTAGTAACCATAAAAGTGTTAAACAAATCAAAATATATTTTATACTTGAGATTCTTCAAAATAGCCACCCTTTGCCAAGTGTGTGCAAAGCTGTCAAGGCATTCTCTCAACCAGCTTCATGAGGTAGTCACCTGGAAGGCATTTCAATTAACAGATGTGAGTTGTTAAAGTTTATTTGTGGAATTTCTTTCCTTCTTAATGCGTTTGAGCCAATCAGTTGTGTTGTGACAAAGTAGTGGTGTATGCAGAAGATACCCCTATTTGGTTAAAAAAAAACAAGTCCATATTATGGCAAGAACAGCTCAAATAAGCAAAGAGAAATGACAGTCTTTAAGAGAACTTTAAGACATGAAGGTCAGTCAATCCGGATAATTTCAAGAACTTTAAACGTTTCTTCAAGTGCAGTCGCAAAAACCATCAAGCGCTATGATGAAACTGGCTCTCATGAGGACCACCACAGGAAAGGAAGATCCAGAGTTACCTCTGCTGCAGAGAATACGTTCATTAAGAATCACCAGCCTCAGAAATCGCAGCCCAAATAAATGCTTCAGAGTACAAGTAAGACATCTCAACATCAACTGTTCAGAGGAGACTGCATGAAATCATGCCTTCATGGTCGAATTGCTGCAAAGAAACCACTACTAAAGGACACCACTAAGATGAGACTTGGGCAAAGAAACACGAGCAATGGACATTAGGCCGGTGGAAATCTGTCCTTTGGCCTGATGTCCAAATGTGAAATTTTTGGTTCCAACCGCCATGTCTTTGTGAGACACAAAGTAGGTGAACAGATGATCTCCGCATGTGTTGTTCCCACTGTGAAGCATGGAGGAGGATGGTGTGGGGGTGCTTTGCTGGTGACACGGTCAGTGATTTATTTAGAATTCAAGGCACACTTAACCAGAATAGCTACCACAGCATTCTGCAGCAATACACCATCCCATCTGGTTTGTGCTTAGTGGGACTATCATTTGTTTATCAACAGGACAGGTGAAGCTGGTTGAGAGAATGCAAAGAGTGTGCAAAACTGTCATTAAGGCAGCTACTTTGAAGAAGAAAAAATACAAAATATATTTTGATTTGTTTAACACAAATGGTTACTCCGTGATGTGTTATTTCATAGTTTTGATGTCTTCCCTCTTATTCTACAATGTAGATAATAGTACAAATAAAGAGAAACCGTTTCAGAACTTTTGACTGGTACTGTACTACAAAACAAAAATACCATCAGAAAGTGATGTACAAACAAACAGACAGCCAAAATCATTACAACTTTTTTTTAAACTTACCGGCAGAGTGGATAAGTGTGGAACTCTCTGGGTCCATGGCCAAGTTCCCCAAGGCCCGGGCTGCTCTGTTCTGGATCGTCTCCATGGCTACATTCTTCTTCAAAATACCCACTAAGAAAGGAAGAGCAAACTTACATTTCTGAAATTCTCACCATCATGTGAAATGAATGATTTAAACTTATTGTGATAGTCACTTGCCCACAATAGATATTCCATCAAGCTTCCTAACCTTTAGAGGGGAGAAAAACATTAAATATCATAATGTAAGCCACAACTGTCCAACTTTTCAGACTAAACATTCATATTCAATCAATGTAAATGTGTAGCAGCCCTGATTTGTCCTACACCCTTCTGTCTCACCTCAACTCGTGTCTGTCTCTCAGTGCAGCAGTTAGCCAGGATGCTGAGAGCCAGGTCCAGAGTCTTCCTGGAACACTCAGGGTGCTTTAGCAGGTCCAGGAGAGTGCGCAGTCCACCCTGGCCTCGGAATCGAGCTATCCCACTGCTTCCTCCTTTAATGTGCTGTGTGCGGATGGCCACCAGTGCTCGCCACTGCCCAGCTTTGACCCTCTTGTCCAGCTGTCTGTGTCCACTGGTGTCCGGCCCTGCAGTGCCTGGCTTGTGGTCCTCGGCTGCTGCTCTCCCAGGTTTAGAGAGCTGTGACAGGCACCAGGTCAGAGAGGTCTCTGGGGAGGCTGAGGACACTTCTCTGGGGTTGCCTGCCCATGTCCCATGTTTCTGGATCCCTGGCACTGGCTTTGACGCCATGATGCCACTAATTGTCTCCAACCCACCTGCTCTTCTGCTTATCCTCACTAACAAGTCACTTCAGACAGAAAGTGATGACATGGATGATGACAGGGGGACTGAGGGGCAGAAATGTGGATCATTATTTTTGTGCATTTTACTTTTAAATTTTCTTAGGCTACATCATAAAGTTATACAGTATTAAACATGGTTAACAAATGATCTCCTCTAGTGTATTTTCATCTTAATCCATTTCCAAAGTTTGTCAAAAATTTCTGGAAATGAACAAAAAAATACTACAAATACCGGCATGACAAGTGGAAGAAATTACCCTTTGACCTAACTTCTCAGCAATGTTGCTGGGAGTTGAAGTTTGTCAACCTCTCGTCCACTCCCTAAAAAAACAGGCCTCTGTATGCGAGAAGGCCCAACAAACAATCACGGTGCGTTATTGTGCGAACACAAGTGCTATAATCTATGTTTTTAAGTCCCATCTCAAGAATAATAAAGTATTTGCAATGACTAATTATTCCCACCGACATAATTAATTCAATCAAACGAAGAATAATCGTTTTAGCTAGCCGCTAACGCCATCTTTTAGCTGGACGATAAACAGGAGGCGCCACGAAAAGGGGGGAGGGATGGGTGAAGGGGTGGGTCGTTCTTTAATCATGGGCCTTGTAGTCTCAGCTGTTTTACAACTATCAGAATTAAGTAATATTTCTCTATGAAAAAAATAATATTTCCCAAAACATTTATAAATGACTCCTCGTTTCAAGCCATATCTATAGCAACTGGTGATGGTTGTTAAGTAAGCAAAATACATATTGTTTCGTTAGAACTGTAAAAACTACATTTTCCAAATTGCTCTACGATGCAATTGCTCCGCTCACTGGGAGGTGCTGGAAACAAGTATGGGGTTGTTGTTATATTCATCGTTTTAGTTGATGCGGGGGGAAAAATAATCCCATGCCATAGCAGAGTTGTTAAATTATTGGTTTGAATTGCTTGTCATATCCTACTTCAAACAAATGTCATGTCACTGAGTAACACAATGGATGTTATTGAGACGGTTGTAACAGAGAGTATTGAAGGAGATGAAACTCCAACGGCGTCCAGCTTGGATCCAGATAAATCGAAAGCAGGTCAGTGCAACTTGTCAGCAGATTGCATTCATCGTTATTTGCGAGGAGCTCGATGAGTTTGTGGTTTATCACTGATATTTATCAGAATAAATTGAATTGGCTCTCAAAGTTTCTCAATAGGGCAAGTTTCTGTAAACACACGGGCTACGAAGAAAACACATGACAAATTAATAAACAACATTTAACAAATGTATTTGTATCATATTGTTTTTATATATACACATTTATTAACTTCCCTTCTCCAGAGTTTGTATGGACTTTACAAGCCACATGGCAACTTGTCCAAACCCGCCTCGAAATGGACCAGGATTTTGACCAGCCAGTGTGCAAGAAAAAGAAACTGTGGGAGACAGTGGCTGAGAGAGTGACTGCCAAGCTAAGAGCAGCTGGGAGCACAGATGTCACAGTCAAAGCCTATGAGTGTGATCTGAAGTGGCGTAACATGTTGGCCACATACAGGAAAAATGCTGAGAGGTCCAAGAGACTGGGGGCCCAGAGTGTCCACTGGGAGTTCTTCAAGGCCATGCATGTGGTCCTGGGGAAGAGTCGAGAGGAGATCGAGGCACAGCGCAGGTCCAAACTCAATGGGACCAAGCTGGGCAAGGCTATTGCCAGCAAGCGGTTTACCCCCATCCTTCCGACACCCTCCCTGACAGCTGCCCCCTTTGCTTCCAGGCCCCCCCAGGATGTTCTGCAGCTGTACATGGAGCTGCAGGAGAGGAAGATGAACATGTGGGCCCAGCAGAAGGCCCTGGAGGAGAGGAAGATAGAGGCCATCAATAATCTAGCCCGTGCAATCTCCAGTTTGTCTCACAGTCAAAACAACAGTTTCAGCTGCCAGAGTAGCAGTACAGCACACCCGAGCAAAGGAGTTCTCATGGAACTAAAAACTTTTGGATTTTGTGTGATATATAGAAGCTTGTGCATAGAATGAAAGACTGCATCATGCAAATGTTTCTTAAGCATTCAACCATTCAGCTACTTTGTGTTGTCATTGTATATGTTTTTATTATGCTATAATAACACCATTTGACAAAGGAGTTCACTGCAGGAATTCCCTGTAATACCTGTGAATGAGAAGGAGGCTACACGGGGCATATTGTACATAGATCTGCCATAGGATACAAATAATCCTACATATGTATAAAATACAAGATATTGCTGTGATACTCTTCCTTTTTAACAGAATTTATATTGTATATTTTATCTCAATACAAACACAAAAATTATAAATCACTTTATGTACTTTCAGAATCCAACTCTTTGTACAGCAAATCTGCGATGGCTTCCCTTCTCCTCACACCCTCCTCATCACACTCCCCCTCTCCCTCCTGTGTCCCTGCCTCCCTCTCAACCTGTCCGTTGACCACTTTCCCCATGTCCAGAAATACATTGTGGAGTATGCAAGCAGTATGGACAACTCCCCATGTCCAAATACCTGAGCCTTTCAAATCTGGCTTTCAGGTCAGCCACAGCCTGGTCCAGGAGGTAAAAATGGGCTTCCAGGGACCTAATTGTAAAGATTTCCCCTGAGGCTACGACCCACTACGTACGGGGTCAATATCTGGGCAGAGGCTGGATATCCAACTCGAGCCACTAGGCAGGTCCCTGGGGGCATCATCTCAGGGAGCTGTTTGAGTTTGTCCCTCAGAACACTGGCTCTATCCAGGTCTGATCCCTTGCTGATTCTGCAGTGTATCAACCTGCCTGTATGGTTACACACCAGCTCCAGGTTCAGCCAGGAGTCGGGATGGGCCTCCTTCATCCTCTTTACCTCTGGCATCATGCTCTCCACATCCTGTTTGCCAATGGGCAGGCGGATGGGGATGCGGGTGTGCCCCAAGACTCCCAGGACTCTGGGGACGCCCTTCTCTTCCAAGCCCTTTGCTTTCCCCAGCAGGCTGGAGAGGGGGGTTCAACAGCCTCAATGCCTGGAGGAGAGAAGGACCAGAAACAAACATGGGTGATGGAATAAATAGTGTGTCAATTGTTTGAAGGTGAACATTTCAGGATATTGTAATTCAGTGATATTCTACGTTGGTGGGGGGACTGCAGTGAGGTCGCCCCCCCAAAAAAATTGTATAGGACAATATACAAACGTTTTTGTGAAAGATAATTGGAAAACATTTGAATAAATGTATTGATGCCTTTTCATTTTGAAATTAATGCAATTAATTTGAGGTTATTTGTTGATGTAAAAATCAAAATTGACTGATTTTAAGGTTGTGTCATCTGATTTGGGGTGGCAAGAAATGATTGGGGGGGAAATGGGGTCCCCAGAAATACTGCCGGATAAAATGGGGTCCCTGCTGAAAACGTTTGTATAACACTTTGAATTGATCCACACTGAACAGCAGTCTACCTACCAGTCGGCCATCTAATTTGTTGGTCCTCAAGTGTGTTCACACGCTCACAAAAGGAAAAGAAGATCCTATGAATGTTTCCTTTTTCCAGGTGGAAACTGGTAGACACAGAGCGATAGCTGAGGCGCTTGGAGAGGAGGGTGAGGGACAGGGATAAGCGGGCACGTCCTGCCATACGGCTCTGATTGTATCTTGAGTTTGAATTCTGGAGGAGATCTGTAATGTACTGAGAGATGAAAAGAAACATAAATCAGATCTGTGCACAGCAAATGGTGTCATCTCAAATCTGCATTAGTGTGGGGAAGGAAAAATAGATCAAGCCACAACAATGAAGAAAAGTAGGCCTACTGAAGGCTACCTGAACTGCAGCGTTTTCCTCAGCATCAGTTAACTGTTGAGATTCAGACTCCTCTTCTACATGAGAAAGTGTTGTAAGTTCTGTTGTTGACCGAATTTGGTTTTTCTGTTGAGGTTCTTCCACCAGCTGAGACAGTTGTAGGTAGATTGGTCCAGGCTGGTCCTGAACCTTTGCTAGGAGGTTAGCTTCAAGAATTTCTTCCACTGTTCGGTCCAATCGTTGCTCCAGTTCGTCTTGAGAAAGAGGCTCCCATTCACGCTGCATCATTTCGAGCACAGCTCGACCAGCCGATTCAACATAATTATTATCCATGCGTGTGCATGGTGCTGAGCGCAGTGGAAAATGTTTGATCGAGGACCACCGAAACGTTATCCTGAATACCGCATTTAATATTTTATTTGTTTTGCTGATACACTCTTTTAAATAGTTTATGGATAATGCCATGATTGTTCAGAACTTGGTCTGCCAACACACTAAATTACAGGCTAGCTAGCGATCTAAAATGTATAATACAGGGTCATTTATTATCACAGATACTGGTAACTAAACTAGCTAATTTAGTAAAGTGGCTATTATTGCGTTATATCGAACTAGCTTGCTAATCCACTATGTACACCTCGGTAATTGTGTAGATTGCTTAAATTAGATACCTGACACCTGAGATGCAAATACATTAGATAGCTGAATATTTGTTCTGTAGCTAGCTAGCTCTCATCCATCCTGCTAAAAACAAAAATAGAATCTTCTTCTTTAAAGTTTTATGGCAGACTACACCTATTGGTGTATTGCCGCCATCTACTGTACGGTGTCGTATTTGATATTATTGCAGTACGAACTATTGCGGTGGTGTAAAAGTACTCAATTGTCATACTTAAGTAAAAGTAAAGATATCTTAATAGAAAATGACTAAAAGTGAAAGTCACCCAGTAAAATAGTACAAAAGTATTTGGTTAATATACTTAAATATCAAAAGTAAATGGAATTGCTAAAATGTACTTAAGTATCATAAGTAAGTATAAGTATAAATTCAAGTAAAAAATATCTTAATAGAAAATGACTAAAAGTGAAACTTCCTTATATTAAGAAAACCAGATGGCACCATTTTTATTGGCAGATAGCCAGGGGCACACTCCAACACACAACGAACGAATCATTTGTGTTTAGTGAGTCCGCCAGATCAGAGGCAGTAGGAATGACCAAGTATGTTCCCTTGATAATAAGTGTGTGAATTGGACCATTTTATTTTTTTCTTGTATTTTTGGTGTCAGGGAGAATGTAGTAAAAAGTACATTATTTTTGATTTAGGAATGTAGCAAAGTAAAAGTTTCCAAAAATATAAATAGTAAAGCACAGATATCCCCCCAAAAACTACCTAAGTAGCACTTTCAACTATTTTTTACTTAAGTACTTGACACCAGTGGGTACGAAGAAAAATGCTATAGGTGCATGCTGCCACCTACTGTTTTGGCTGTATCAGCCCAAATAATTAAAATAAACTAAAGTCAATTAACTTCTTTATTCGGATTCAACTGCCAATGCCCATGCCTACAGGCGCTGGAAAATATATTCTGCTGTAGCTAGCATAATACAGTAAAAAAGTACATCGCCCTCTTTTGGCGGTAGTATAATACACTATCATAAAATCCTGAACATTTCCTAATTTTACTGCTGAACATATTTTATTTCACCATATGAATGAGAGTGAATGGCACAAAAGCATTTCACAGAATAGTGTGCATTAACGAATGCAATAACAATATACCACACAGGGGCTGACAAATGCATTGTTTGTATGTCAACAAAAGGACTTTGTGGTTGTCCTGTTTTTGAAAGAGCATGTTGGCGAACTATTTCCATCATATCTTAGTAAGAGAATGATAACCACAGATTGTTGACTCCGAGACAGTAATTTGTACCTTTGTTTATCACGAAAGATGAGTGGACCAACGAAACGATCGAGGACCACCGAAAATATGCTAAATACCGTATTTACTGATGTTTAGTTAATTCATTTAAATATAGTTGATGCAAAAGGACATGCTTGTTCAGCCAACACACTAAATTACAGGCTAGGTAGCCATTAAACATTTTACCAAGGTAATTTATTAACAAATATTAAGGTAACTAATAGGCTATTATTGTGTTATAGCTAACTTGCTAATCCACTTCATCCTCAATTGTGTAAATTAATAAAGTTTACCTACCTGACCCTTTTTCTAAATGAGCTAGCTACATTTTTGACTGGCTCTCATCCAGCCTGCTACAAACACATTCTCCTGTTGTAGCTAGTTTAATAGATTAAGCAAGTGCAAGAGCTTACCTCTTTCTGGCTGTAGTATAACACTACCATACAATCTTGGCAATTTCAAATTTCACTGAACTGATTTTATTTCACCATATGAATGACAAATACCAAGTAAAGTGAATGGCACAAAATCTTTCACAGAGTCCATTAGCAATATACCACACAGGAGGTGACAAAGAAAATGTTTTTTTTTTATGTCAACTCAAGACAATTACAGGTGTTGCTTGTTTCATAAAGTCCTGTTTTAAAAGAGCTTGTTGGTGGACCATATCCATCATATCTTAAAAAAAGGGCATGACAACGACCCTAGTCAGGTTGTTGAATCTAATTGAGACAGTTTCCACCCATTTCAATTCAACACCAGTAATTTGTACCTTCATGCTTGTTTATCACAAAAGATTAGTGATTCCTGTCTCTTTCCCCTGAAGGTTTCCATTTACACTTCAGCCCAAAAAAAAGAGAGAGAGAGGGGGGTCAAATTGGTACAGTTTTGTATAGAGAATCAAGGGGGGGAAATTACACAGGAACTCCAGTGCAAAGGTTCAAAGGTAAAGAAACAAGCAAACAAAAACCAGATAGTGGGAAAGATTAATACCTTTACACTGAAATAAAAACTGACAATTGTAAATCTTCACACCATTCTGTGTGTGTGTGTCCATCCGTGTGTGCAAGTACATGTGTTCTGCTATACATTTTATGTCATGGCATCAACATGTTTGTGTGTTTTTCTGATCCATTCATGCGTATGTTATCTAGATAAGCTAATAACAAACTCACAAACCCTTTGTTGCTCCACATACTAACACCCCAAGGAGTAATTAAAAAACGCTAAATTGTAATATTAATATTGAATAAAGAAAAAAAGCAATCAGCAAGAGGGCATTCTAAAAATGTAATAGCCATTCCCTTCTCAAATCCCCACCAAGCCAAAACAGGCTACACCCTCCCCAAAAGCCCAGTATTAATTAAATTAGGAGGTACTTTTCATTTTTTCCCAACCCCCTTACTGACAGTGGCCTGACAAATTAGAAATGTTTGTTGAGGGATCTTGTGAGTGAATCTAAACATGCGTGAGCCTAGTTCAGGAATAACATGAAAATACTCCCCTCTGTGTGAGAGGGAATTCATGTTCTTCCTGCAAAGTTAAAGATCTCACCGGTACACTCGCATGTTACCCTAAAGCAGTCTGTAAAGCCAGCCTACCTAATCCAAAGCACCACTTCCCAGATCCCCCCCCCCCCTCCCCCTCCCTGCTTCATTCACTGCACAGCCTGCTCATTGGCTGTGCTGCCAGAGTCCTGAGGCTTCATGACATCAGGAAGCTCTGGGGGGCTGGAGAAGGGCTCAACCCTCAGCTGCTCAAATGCATCATCTGAAAGAGAGAGAGAGATTTGTTTGATAAGGAGAGAGTGAAGAGTATCAAAGGGAAACAGAGGAAGCAAGAGGCATTATTAGAGGGATAAACTTAGGGGTGCAAGGAAGTTGTAATTTGTTTCTGTTAAACTATCAAACAGCTATTCTGACAGACATCTTGCAGCTCAACATCAGAATAAAACAGAGTGAATGTTTTGAAACACGGGGCAGATACTACGTAACATAAAAATTAATACTCACCACCGAGACGGAAAGCTAATCCAACAGTCCCTGGGGCCTGAGGTCTGGCTGTCTGATTTGTGAAGCCACAGTCTCCAAGAGTCTTACTATCCTCCAGCAACATGTCATCCTGATACAAGAGAGATGTCAGAGCAGAGGGTAGATATGTAACACCACCATCAAGTTAACCATTTAATCAACATACACACGCACCACAAATGAGGGCAGGAGAGAGAAAAAGAGAACAGACTTTGGGGGATTGTTTGGGTTTAATAAAATCAACTTCCTCTTAGACTTGGGGGAGTTCCTACATCAAATATTTATATATATATATACACAAATGGAATAAATGACTCATTGGCCTGGCCATATCTTACACCCCACTTTGTAATTGTCCTCCACAAGGGGTATGCACTGTATATACCTTGTACAGCCTCTGTTCCTCCGGTGCCCTCTTTAGGATACCCTCCACTATGCGCTTCAGCTCGTAGACCGTAGTGGACTCTTTGGCATCAGTGAAGATGGTCGTCTTGTGACGCCGGATCATCAGAAACACATCCTAAGACAACAGCAAGTTAGGGAGTTAAGACATAATAAAAATACATTTCCCAAACGTTTAGTACCAGGGACCACTATGCCGTTGCTCTCTGTTTGCTTGCTAACTAACAGACCAGTGAACAATAAGAAACACTGGAATAGGACTGTGAAACATGCTGCTGCCTTTGACATTTCATTAATTGTCTAGTAGTCAATGGCCTATGATTTGTATATGTGGAAGCCTTTCTTGAACCAATGTAACTGTTTGATGTTAAACCATCTCAGTAGAGGGGAAAACTGAGCAAACAGCAGCCAAATCTGCCACATAGGCTTCAGCCGAGTGACAGCCCCATATGTGCTCGTTCATCATTAGAAGTGCTAGAGAGCCATCTTTCTAATTAAAGGCCTCAAGCCTGGGCCGGACCCAATAATGTCGACAACATGTAAGGTTGGAGGATAGTGGGTAAAGTACAGTTAAATTATGGGCTTCAATATTTGGGAGAAACAGGGTTTCATCATTTAAGGTTGGGGATCATGCAAAGTAAATTGGTATAGACCGCACCACCAACTGTAAATCCCAGTTCCACCCATGTTGAAAAGACTAGGCTTAACTTGAAGAGGAAAATGCTACATTTCTTGACTGACAAAATGACGGTTGACTATGAGCACATTTGACCTAAACTTGCCACCAGTTACTTAATAGCTAGTTGATTAACATTGGCAGGTTAACATTGTCTTCCACAGCTAGTAGCTAGCTAACTGTTAGCTAGCTACATAACGATGCTGGATACAAAATGTCCAAATGACTAGTTACCAAGCTGGCAAATGTATAACGTTAGCTTGCTAACTAATTAAATAGCTAATGGAATGTTTGTGTAGCTAACTAGTCAGCAAAAATAGCTAGGTAATATTGCATTACTTGTTCAGTTAGCTAACAGTAGTAGATGCCAGACAACGTTAGCTAGCTAGCCCATTCACTCAATGCTTCACTGACGTGTGGTAATATACGCTTGACACCAAACGAATAGCAAGCCATCTGGGCAGTAGCTAACGTTACCTAGCTAGCTAACGTAACCTAATTTCTATGGACATGGAAAGTATGTTCGAGTGTCACCAAGGCTAGATAACTAGCTAAATGAGACAGATCTAGGATACGTTAGCAAGTTTCCTTTCTTTTTAACAAGTCAGGCAGTGAACGTTTAGCTATAATTAGCTCGTCTAGTTAGACTAAAACAAAACGCTGATTGCAGTTAAACAGCTACTGTTGACTTGCTAGTTACCGTTAGCTTAATATGCTGCGAAACAAAAGGAGTCCATATCAAGCGTTTCCCACCATATGTCTTAATGGAGGGAATTAACGGTTTCTACATGTCAACATTTACTTCACCATAGTAGCAAAATGCCATAAGAATGTCAAGTCACAGTTTTAAAATAGATTATTTATCTCTTCCTCACTCACCATTTCTCTCGGTCGGTTGCGCCTCCGCTATCCCACGCTGCACTGCGAGAATCACAAAACGCTCTCATACAACAGTGGTGTATAACACCAGAGATACTTTTTATGAGCTAGGAAACTCCATTGAAATCGTATTAACGACCATTGTGTACGTTGCCCATGCTACGTCAATGGACAGCGCGGTGCCTTCTGGGCGATTCTTGGACAAGTAGAGCTCTCCTTCAATGACTGAATGGGAGTCAATTGGCCGCTAACTAAAAACTCAACATTAGCTTGCATTTTGTCAACAAGAAGTACAACATTACAAACATTTCCGATATGTGCGATAATTCACTTGCTATCTGTAATGTATACCTTTGGAATCGTGACATCGCGTTCTTTGGAGAGAAAAAAATGCACGTTTCTCTACTCATACCCTGATTTTGGGAAGGGATTTCGTGACGATTATTTTAGCAACAACGTGACGAAATAAGACAACGTCAACGCGATTGGTCAACAGTCTGCTGGTTGGGTCGTTATACGTGCCTCATTCATTGCACAATAGGATTCCTATCTCCTTTCTCTAATATCTCTGATCATACCCATACCACAGGGTATTCAGAGAACTAGTAAATGGCGTATTTTTGTAGGCATTAACTCACTCCACGGGCAGAAGGGGTAACCATCTTTGCGAACTCCGCCATGGATCGTTAGCCAAAACCTATTGGGAAATTAATGGCGGTTTTGAATAAACGCCGATAATAAAGTATGTGGTTAACACAGGTTTAGGAAATCTAACGTTTGGTTCTGAGATAATCTTCATCAGTTTACGTCACTTTCTGTGTATTTATGAATTCATAAAGGTCATGTTAACTGACTGATATCTCATATTACAAAATATAGAAGACCTCCTCAGACCTTATTTTAGGCAGTTATTCCAAACCCCTATTATTTCCCCAACTAGAGATAACTCGTTACCGGGTTTTAGAACTACAAGTTGGCGAGATGTTTACCATTTAAGTACGAAAACAAGAGTTTATTGGTCATATTCGGGTAAATTCTATTGGAAAATGGAGGTAAATTCTGTTTCGTTTAAAAAACGTTTTGCAACAGAATCGGCGGACTGAATACACCCCAGCTGTCCGTGCAGTGAAGTAAAAACTCAAGCTTTGTTTTGAGAATATTTCATAATTGTACATTTTGTTAAGCTCCAACACCGGCATGCTCTACAATGAAGGGACCCATAATAAATACATGCTTCATAATGTAAGTATCTTTGTATAAACACTTTTTTTTTTTGATTGTTCAGTCTCTTATTCAAGGCATAAAAAACATTCCTTCAATAATCCTGCGTTCATAACCAATTGGGGAAGGTAGTATTTACCAGTTGTGAAGTCGTAAATCCCAGTTAGATACATTCACAAGCTTTGAACTCGTCGATTGGCTAATGGCCAACAAACTACATCAACCATAAACAAAGTACAGCTATCATGATTGTAAACAAATAAGTGTTCAAAAACAATAACAAGATTGCTTTTTATAAATAATGTTGTTGCATTTAACTGTTGAAAATGCTGTTGTGGAAGTAATTTCCTTAGTATGTGACGTCAGAGCTCAGCATGTGGGAGAAGTCAGAGCTCTGGGATGATAGATACGTTTCCTACTACTAATTACCAGTTGGAGGAGCATTCAAGTGGATTTTTCCAAGATCAGGTAAGGTGAAAATATCTACAGTATATGCTACAATAATGTAAGGTGAAAATGTCTATACTACAATAATGTACTACAATAATGCATGTTTGGATTAATTTACTGGAAGAAAAAAAAGAGTTTACAGTGAAAAATAAAGACATTGCTTTTAGGATAAACTTATCACTATTCCATCATTTATGCTGCTATGCATTATGTTTTGACTGATTTTGAATTGATCCAGTTGGTTCATAAACTCCTATCATCCTCCTGTGTAACAATCATGACCCAGTACACCAACCAAACAACCATAAGACAAGTGTTTCTAATCAAAATGATAAAAATAAAAACTACACCCCCGATAGAGCACACATCCAATCAATTATTCAGTTTTCCATGGCATGATGTTCTTCAGAGGATCGCTCACTGTTGGTGTTACCCTCCGTGCTACCCTCGGGGTTACCCTCTGTGCTACCCTCGGGGTTACCCTCCGTGCTACCCTCGGGGTTACCCTCCGTGCTACCCTCCGTGCTACCCTCGGGGTTACCCTCCGTGCTACCCTCGGGGTTACCCTCCGTGCTACCCTCGGGGTTACCCTCCGTGCTACCCTCGGGGTTACCCTCCGTGCTACCCTCGGGGTTACCCTCCGTGCTACCCTCGGGGTTACCCTCCGTGCTACCCTCGGGGTTACCCTCCGTGCGACTGTCCGGGTTACCATATGTGTTACCATCAGTGTTGTTGTTACTCTCTGTGTTGCTTCTTAAAAAGGAGACCCTCGTAACAGTGCTCTTTCCAGCTGTTTCCTTTCCAGATTCAATGCCAACGATGTCTGTAATAACAGATAAACACAATATGATCAACAAATTACAATTATGCTAGTAACATAACATAAGACAATTATAATTTAGAACAGTTAACACACTAAATACTCACTTGAACAATAAATATGTTGACAAAGTTATTCTCAAAATTCTTTAGGAAAGTGAACAGCTGGTGCGCAATCTCTAATATTAAGTAAGTCTCGAGGTTCTGCTCACCTGAGTTATGCCTCACCATAAGCTGTAGACCATACTATTTACCAAGAGTGTTTACCTGTATAATACATATTGTATTACCTCAACTACCTTGTACCACTGCACATTGATTCGTTACTTGTACTCCTTATAAACAGCATCGTTATGGTTTTTAATCTCATTACAATTTCCTTTTTTACTTCGTTAGCATTGGCTCACAAAACTGCCTCTAACTTCCTTCATACTGGACACAGAGACATACAAATGATATCCAGAATTTTATCTGACACAGGGGAAGTTCCCAAAACCCTGAAGTATCCCTTTAACCATCACCAGTGTGAGATATGTCGTATTGTACAGGGATTGCGCTCACCTTGCGGATCAGTGTCATGCCCACCCTCTTGATTTGACTGGATTGCAAAGGAACTCTCTCTGAGCTCTGCAGGACTGAACTGTAGGAAACATAAAAAGGACAGGCAGAAACACAGCCATTCAATTGAAATGCAATCCATTATGATAAAAGTTAAGCTATAACTACAGAGTAAACTTACAGACAGATCCCTAGGGGTGGTGACCGGCTGTGGTCCTTTGCAGCACAGCAGAGAGAAAGGTCTCTGCTTGGTCTTGGGGTGCTCCTTGAAACACAGGCTGAACACCTTTGCAGGGAGGCAGACATCCCAGTTGTCTGGATGGTCCTTCACAAGATCAGACACCATCCTGTTGGGGTGAAGGCCACCATGGTCAAAGTTGAGTATGAAATTAAAAACCAACCAAAGGAATGAGTCTAAAACACAAACCTGCTGATCAGGGTCTGTGTGGCCAGATCCAGTGATCCAACTTGCCGATGACGGTATAAGAGAGAGAACCCCCTCAGCTTCAGATGACTGTTTAAGGCAAGGTTGATCTAAAACACGAATAAATGTAAAAACACATCATACGATTGTCTAATGAACCACTCTGGACCTATTGACCGCTAGTGCATATATGAACCAACCTCAAGATTGTTGCAAGGTATGTGTAACAGTAAGTATGTGACAAAATATATTTTGCCTCACCTTACTGGTAAACTTCCTCTTTAGTCGAACAAGGATTCCAAAAGGGAAGCCAAAGTGAGAGATGACTTCAGCTACATGCTGTGCTACCTCAGTAGAGCTACAACCTCTCAGGGGGAAGGCCTCCACCCATTTGGAGTAGAAGTCTGTCAAGGTCAGAACGTACTGGTGTCCGTTCGGTGTTAGGGGCAGTGGCCCTCTAATGTCCATACCCAGCCACTCCCATGCCTCTGTGATCTGGGTAAGAATGGGAGACAATGTATAGTACTGTTTTAACGACACTCTTATTGGTTTTCGATCCAGAGTGAGACATATTAGAAAAAGATAGGCCAATGAATCAATGATCAACTTGGAGGCTCTATCCCTAACCCTTTATTAGAGACTGAATGTTTACACATCCTTCATTACCTCTATTATGTGCTTGAGAGGTGGAAGTTGGAACTCCATGTTCTCACATGCCACCTGAAAATAAAGTGCATTGTTTATCAAATTCTTAGCATAAGCTATTGGTATATAGCATAAGCTACAGGTTATTCCAGTGAGCAAACAACTTACCTTCGGGGCAACATCATCTTTGAATCCCCAGCGAATACTCTGCAAAGATCAATATGAGGGAAATGTTATTAAATGTCTACATAATGCAAAAACCCAGTAAATAATCCCTGTATATCTGGCAAAGCAACAGTCCAATCAGACCACCTAGAGCCACTCACATGTGGTAGACAGTAATCACTGTGGAAGAAACCTGGGAGGGATTCAGCCATTTGGATTTCTTCATCTACATGGATATACCAACTTGAAGAGGTAACTTTTTCTGGAGCTCTGATCCGTCAAAATAGAAGTTGACAATTGAAAAAGCAAGAACTAGAACACAGGTAGAAACCATACTGCTCTACAGTGACGTTGTGCATTCCAAAAAGAGCAAATGTAACTTTCACTGAAATATACAAGGTTATTTTACTTAGCATTGTCTTTAGCCGGCTTGCTTGTCTCTGATGTGATGGTGGGGCTTGGTGTTGTGACCGGTTCAGCCACTGTAACAGCATGGGCAGCAGTATACTTCTCTGGCAACCCATCACTCTGCATGCCAAAAACAAAGATAATGACCACCATTACTGCGTGGACGATTGTACTTTAAACGTACCGTGTGTAGGCTATTCATTTACATATCAATGCTTCACTTACCAAGTGAAAACATAGCTGAGTTACATCAAATGCAATACCAAGATGGACACTAATGTGCAATGTGTGATGCAAAATACAGCCAAGGAGTTAGCCTCTTCCAGTGCCTTACCCTGGCTCTTCTACTCTGTGGATGGATGGACGCCTGTAGAAGGAACACATTTAATTTAAATCACACTTTACAATATTGTACATCTAGTTATCATAAACCGTATTATGTAGTTAGTTCTGACTTTGGGATGTATCTCGCTAGATACATTTTTGGTTTCAGCGTACCTTCTTCTTTTGAAAGTTCTCTGGGAAGTCAAAAATGGTCGGGACTGCATCTGGCGTGAGACGTTGACGTTTGTCCATCCGGCAAATGTACTTGTCTTCAAAGTGAATGGAGCACACACGGTGGTGGTGTTGCGGATTCCAGTCTTTCCACTTCATATTAATAATCCATCGCTTGCGTCTTTCAGGGTCATTTTTGGGGAAACTGTTACCAGAAACATTAATACACCAGCAAATTGGTATCACAAAAGTATCAAATGATGAATAGTAAATCCATAAATGATTTATGTAGATTTCTAAGAGAACAGTATGGTTTATAAGAGAACAGAACATATAATCCAGCTAATTCATTTAGTTTGTTTCCTCCTGCACACTTACGTTATTTGTACTAGCTAGCTATAACTTTTACTTTAGCTAACAATACCATAGCTAGCTACCGTACCCCATAGTAGGCGTCACAGTTATGACCAAATAATTGTTACTGTTTCAAATACGTTGGTAACCAGTTTATAATATCAATAAGGCACCTCTGGGGTATGTGGTATATAGCTGATATACCACGGCTAATAGAGTTAACGTGTCTCTCTCGAGCAAGACGGTAAAACGTACCTAAAAAATCCTACATCAGCTTTGGGACCGCGATTTTTGCAGTTGTATGCTGAACACAGTGTTGGCATTTTTGTCGCTGTGTGAAATGAACAAATATAAAATACGAGGCACAACTACCTAGCTAAACGTTCTCAGAGGTGATGATGCCGCCGGATGTTAATGTTTTTTACACGGGCTGCTCTTGTTCTTCTTCGTGTAGTTTTCTGGCAGACTACACGCGTTGTTGCGTATTGCTACCTTTCACAGGTCGGAGTGTGAATTGTAAATGTTCTTCACAAATTGGACAAACATAAAATGCACCATCTACGCCCATCTACGTCTACATAAACGCCACTTTTCACGGTTGTGTGCGGTTTATGAATACCTGTATTCATAAACCGCACACAACTAGCCCAACATGTTTTTTTTCTGCAGCAAGGGGAGTTGCCACATTTAGGCCAAAAAACATTTTGCGTAACATTATCGAGCAAATTAAGAAGAAATATCGACATAATTTGTAACGACGTAAGAAGAATAATTCGGGTTGCCATCAACATTCTTGAGAGCTAAAGTGACTAATAAAGGAATTTAAATATCGCAAGAGAAATTATAATTCGCCCTCATTAAAATAATTTTCCATCAATGGATGACGATTTAACTCATTTGACTGCTTTGATTAAACAATACGGCCCGGGGAGGTGAGGAAGGCTATATGGCGAATATACCACGGCTAAATGCTGTTCTTTTGCACGACACACCGTGGAGTGCCTGGATACAGCAACTAGCCGTGGTATATCGGCTATATACCACAAACCCCAGAGGTGCCTTATTGATATTATAAACGGGTTACCAACGCAATTAGAACAGTAACAATTATTTGGTCATACCTGTGGTATATGGTCTGATATGCCACATGTTCAGCCAATCAGCATTCAGGGCTTGAACCATCCATGTGCATAACTATAGATACATCCAACAGAAGAGTTTGAGGGATGAAAGTTGGACAGAGGATCTCGAAATCTCTACGCTAGAAACTCTCGGATGAATTAATAATTGTAATGTTAGGCAATTTTCTGGCAATTGTGACATTATGTGCCAGATGTTAAGACTAAAAACCGTTATAAATGGTCTATTTGGCAGATTGACTAGTCATTTCAATAGGCATAGGCTAGACCTATTAACTAAAATATGGGTTTATGATTGTAATTAAACTTTGTCATAGTTTGGTTAAATAGATGCAGATAGACTACAGCCCCTGATATGCCTACATCTAATTTCAGATCGCCTACAGTAACCTAGGCAAGATGTAAAATGAACGATTTAGCAGCTTGCTTAGTTCAAATTGTCAGACTAATTTATTCAACATGCATAGGGAGGCGATTTCGATATAGGAGCTGTTTCCCCTCTGGAATAGGCTACTGAGGATGGGGTTATAATTTCAATCACTGAATCAAATATTAATAACATGTATATGAATTGAATAGGCCTATGCTTGTCAACAACAGTCAGTGGGTTTTATATATATTTTATCTGTAACCTAATCTGACAGACTATTACCCTCAATCTAATGCATTCTAATAACAGCTGATCGGCAATTGCGATAGAACTGTGACGATGACACACAATTGATAACTTCCAATTTCATTAACCAAACATGGACATGAATAATACAAGGCAACAACAACAATAAACTGAAGTTATAGGCTATTCATTACATCAGTTTGCCAGCTCCAGGTAGACTACACAAGTGGCACAAATGGATTTGCAATGACTCCAGTGATATCATTTCAACATAGTTATTGTATCAAATGGTAGGCTACAGTAGTCTACATATGCATATAAATTAATAGGCTACTTGATTTATTTAACTAGACAAGTCAGTTAAGAACAAATTCCTATTTACCACTACGGCCTACCGGGGAACTGCATTGTTCAGGGGCAAAACGACAGATTTTTACTGTCAGCTCTAGTTCCTGGCTCAATGCTCTAAACACATTTAATGTCAGTTTTATTGTGGACTTTTTCCCCATAACATAAGCATGTGAGGGAGTTCTATAACTTCCATTTCAAAATTCTACTGCGCATAAAAGCTTATTTAACTAAATGTTATAAAATATTCTGACAAAATAGAACTGCCAAAGGGGGCGGAGTTACAATCTACTGCAGAGATAGTCTGCAGAGTTCTCTCATGCTATCCAGGTCTGTACCCAAACAATTCGAGCGTCTACTTTTAAAAATCCACCTTTCCAGAAACAAGTCTCTCACTGTTGCCGCTTGTTATAGACCACCCTCAGCCCCCAGCTGTGCCCTGGACACCATGTGTGAATTGATTGCCCCCCATCCATCTTCAGTTCATACTGTTAGGTGACCTAAACTGGGACATGCTTAACACCCCGGCTGTCCTACAATCTAAAATAGAAGCCCTCAATCTCACACAAATTATCTATGAACGTACCAGGTACAAACCCAAATCCGTAAACACGGGCACCCTCATAGATATCATCCTGACCAACCTTCCCTCTAAATACACCTCTGCTGTCGTCAACCAGGATCTCAGCGATCACTGCCTCATTCCCTGGGTCCGTAATGGGTCTGCGGTCAAACGACCACCCCGCATCACTGTCAAACTGTTACTGTAATTTAATTATGCCAATGTGCTTTCATCAATTGAAAACCCTTAATCTATTTTATGAGAATTTCTAAGATTCTTATTTGCATAAAATAGACACAGACCAGTCTTTCAATAATAGGTCATATCATTTATTCTCGGAGCGCGCTGACACTTAACCACGAGCAACAGTTTATATACAGATCATGACGTCATTTCATTGCTGTAACAGAATCCCCTCCTCTCGACCGGGACAAAGTGAGGTGAAAAGTTCATTCTAACTTACTAACACACTCCCAGGTAACTTTTGACCCCTCAACATTATCGATCACCACTGAGCTGACAGTTCTAATTAACAGAAAACCTAGGAATGCACTCACTGTCTTATCTAAAAACCCCAGAGCTAAGTTTCTGTAGGTTCAACGCTAGGTTAACGACCTTATGTGTTTACACAGTCCCCAACCCATTCGTTTCTTCCTAGTTGGAATGGTGTTCATTAACTTTAATTACTCCTTGTCCGTGTCACACAATCCCTTCTTATGAACTCATATTGTTAATCAGATATAGTAAAACAGATAAGTTTTACTGAGTTACAGTTCCATTTAAAATGATTTGTTCAGTCATTTAATCATAATTTTACCAACACAAACGCTCCCTAAAACACTTCAGCGAGCATGCCTTTCTAATCGACCTGGCCCGGGTATCCTGGAAGGATATTGACCTCATTCCGTCAGAAGAGGATGCCTGGTTATTCTTTAAATGTGCTTTCCTCACCATCTAAAATAAGCAAGACCCATTGAAAACATTTAGAATCAGGAACGGATATAGCCCTTGGTTCACTCCAGACCTGACTGCCCTCGACCAACAGAAAAACATTCTGTGGCATACTGCATTAGCATCGAATAGCCCCCGCGATATGCAACTTTTCAGGGAAGTTAGGAACCTATATACGCCGGCAGTTAGGAAAGCAAAGGCTAGCTTTTTCAAACAGAAATTTACATCCTGTAGCACAAACTCCAAAAAGTTCTGGGACACTGAAGTCCATGGAGAATAAGAGCACCTCCTCCAAGCTGCTCACTGCACTGAGGCTAGGAAACACTGTCACCACCGATAAATCCACTATAATTGAGAATTTCAATAAGCATTTTTCTACGGCTGGCCATGTTTTCCACCTGGCTACCCCTACCCCGGTCAACAGCTCTGCACCACCCACTGCAACTTGCCCAAGCCTCCCCATTTCTCCTTCACCCAAATCCAGATAGCTGATGTTCTGAAAGAGCTGCAAAATCTGGACCCATACAAATCAGCTGGGCTAGACAATCTGGACCCTCACTTTCTACAATTATCCGGCACAATTGTTGCAACCCCTATTACTAGCCTGTTCAACCTCTCTTTCGTATCGTCTGAGATCCCCAAAAATTGGAAAGCTGCCGCGGTCATCCCCCTCTTCAAAGGGGGAGACCATCTAGACCCAAACGGTTACAGACCTATATCCATCCTACCCTGCCTTTCTAAGGTCTTTGAAAGCCAAGTTAACAAACAGATCACCGACCATTTCGAAACCCACCGTACCTTCTCCGCTATGCAATCTGGTTTCCGAGCTGGTCATGGGTACACCTCAGCCACGCTCAAGATCCTAAATGATATCATAACCGCAATCGATAAGAGACAATACTGTGCAGCTGTATTCATCAACCTGGCCAAGGCTTTCGACTCTGTAAATCACCGTATTCTTATCGGCAGACTCAACAGCCTTGGTTTCTCAAATGACTGCATCGCCTGGTTTACCAACTACTTCTCAGAAGGAGTTCAGTGTGTCAAATCAGACGGCCTGTTGTCCGGACCTCTGACAGTCTCTATGGGGGTGACACAGGGTTCAATTCTCGGGCCTACTCTTTTCTCTGTATACATCAATGATGTCACTCTTGCTGCTGGTGATTCTCTGATCCACCTCTACGCAGACGACACCATTCTGTATACTTCTGGCCCTTCTTTGGACACTGTGTTAACTAACCTCCAGACGAGTTTCAATGCCATTACAACTCTCCCTCCGTGGCCTCCAACTGCTCTTAAATGCAAGTAAAACTAAATACATGCTCTTCAACCGATCGCTGCCCGCACCTGCCCGCCCGTCCAGCATCACAGCTCTGGACGGTTCGGACTTAGGTATTTGTAGTTGTCCACATATTCTAGGTGTCTGGTTAGACTGTAAACTCTCCTTCCAGACTCTCCTTCCAGACTTTTTTAAGCATCTCCAATCCAAAATTAAATCTAGAATCATCTTCTTATTTCGCAAACAAAGCATCCTTCACTCATGCTGCCAAACATACCCTATTAAAATTTACTATCCTACCGATCCTTGACTTCGGCGATATCATTTACAAAATAGCCTCCAACACTTTACTCAGCAAATTGGATGTAGTCTATCACAGTGTCATCCGTCTTGTCACAAAAGACCCATATACTACCCACCACTGCGACCTGTACGCTCTCGTTGGCTGGCCTTCGCTTCATATTCGTCTGCCAAACCCACTGGCTCCAGGTCATCTATAAGTCTTTGCTAGGTAAAGCCCGCCTTATCTCAGCTCACTGGTCACCATAGCAGCACCCACCCGTAGCATGCGCTCCAGCAGGTATATTTCACTGGTCTCACCCAAAGCCAACTCCTCCTTTGGACGCCTTTCCTTATGTTCTCTGCTGCCAATGATTGGAACGAATTGCAAAAATCACTGAAGCTGGAGACTCATATCTCCCTCACTAACTTTAAGCACCAGCTATCAGAGCAGCTTACAGATCATTTCACCTGTACATAGCACATCTGTAAATAGCCCATCCAACTACCTCATCCCCATATTGTTATTCATTATTTGTATTTTTTTTTTTTTTTTTTGTTTTTTTTTTGCTCCTTTGCACCCCAGTATCTCTACTTGCACATTCTGCAAATCTGTCACTCCAGTGTTTAGTTGCTAAATTGTAATTACTTTGCCACTACGGCCTATTTATTGCCTTACCTCCCTAATCTTACCTCATTTGCACACACTATATAGACTTTTCTATTGTGTTATTGACTGTATGTTTGTTTATTCCATGTGTAACTCTGTGTTGTTGTTTGTGTCGCACTGCTTTGCTTAATCTTGGCCAGGTCGCAGTAGAAAATGAGAACTTGTTCTCAACTGGCCTACCTGGTTAAAAAAAGTGAAAACTAAAAATTGGTAGATGGGTAAAAATACTAAAAGCAGACATTGAATATCCCTTTGAGCATAGTGAAATTATTAATTACACTTTGGATAGTGTATAAATACACCCAGTCACTACAAAGCACAGGAGGTTGGTGGCACCTTAATTGGGGGAGAAGGGGCTATTGGTAATGACTGGTGCAGAATGTTATCAAATACATCAAACAAAGTTTCCAAGTGTTTGATACCCTTCCATTTGCTCCGTTCTGGCCATTGTTATGAGCCATTCTCCCCTTAACAAGCTACAGATGTCCTTCCGAACTCAGTTGCTCGAAGAGGAAGGGAACCGCTCAGGAATTTCACTATGAGATCAAAGGCAATTAAAAAAAACAGTTACAGAGTTTAATGGCTATAATAGGAGAAAACTGAGGATTGCTCAACAACATAGTTACTCCACAATACTATCCTAGATGACAGTAAAAAGGAAGCCTGTACAGAATACAAATATTCCAAAACATGCATCTTGTTTCCAACAAGGCACTCAAGTAATACTGCAAAAAATTGGCAAAACAATTAACCTTTTATCCTGAATACAAAGTGTTATGTTTGGGGAATATTATTGAGTACCATTCTCCATATTTTCAAGCATAGTGGTGGCTGCATCATGTTGTGGGTATGCTTGTAATCGTTAAGGACTTGGGGGGGGTCAGGGTAAAAAAAGAAAGTTAATGGAGCTAAGCACAGGCAAAATCCTAGAGGACCTGGTTCAGCTTACTTTCCGCCAGACACTGGGAGATTAATTCACCTTTCAGCAGGACAATAACCTATAAAACACAAGGCCAAATCTACACTAGAGTTGCTTACCAAGAAGACGGTGAGTGGCCAAGTTAGTTGACTTAAAAATCTGCTTGAAATCATAGGGCAAGACCTGAAAATGGTTGTCCAGCAATGTTCAAAAAGCAATTTGAAAGCTTGAAGAATTTTGATAATAATAAATAGGCAAATGTTGCACAATCCAGGTGTGGAAAGCTTTTAGAGACCTACCCAGAAAGACTCACAGCGGTCTACTGTAGACCCACTTCTTCTCAACTTCACCTCATGTCAAAATGTGTGTGCCAGAAGCGCCACATCTCTAGAGTCCTTCCATCTTCATCTGAACAGATTTATCCCAGTTTTGTCTAATAAAATGTTAATTACATTGACCTTATTATTATAACCACATTCAGATTGAGGAGTTTTTTTGTGGATATTAAAGAGTTTATGTATAGGAACCAGTGCCCAATAAACTCAATTCCCAGCTCTACCTCCTTGAAGGACAGCCAGTGGAACAAATTATTTCTGTAAAGTTTTGAATGTTCTAAATATACATTTCCTTCCAGGAGAACTCATAGGTATTCAGTACCTGTAAAACCAGACCGGCCAGCCCCTCCAGAATATGTATTCAGAGGCAGCCAATAAGATGCTGGAGCACATCACTCGAAGAAGATGAGGACTTCAGGGATGGAACAGAGGATGAACTGTTGATGCTCTGCGGCTCTCTGACATCCCGGAGATAGTATCTGATGACATCACAGCAGAGATGCTTGAGTCCATCCCTGGTGACACTACAGAAGTCCCTGGTGAGGTAGTTGGAAATGCTAGTTCACCATTTCAGGGGTTGTGTTGTTGATCGGGTTGAAGACATGATTTACATTTTATCACAGCACTCAAAACTTATGTAATTACAGGCTGTGGATCAGGATGGCTTCACTGGCATGGCCAACAATGACAAGCTGGCAGAGTACCTGGTAGAGCCACATTGTTCCTCTGGCCCCACTCGGTCAAACCAGCCAGCTGTCACTGTAATATCCTTGTGGAAGAAGCTGAGCAAGCGTGACAAAGACCAGACAGTGTATGCTGCCCCTCACCAAGACAGGCTGGTGATTGATTGCAACCGGTCACAAAAAAACAATACCTGTATCCCTGGAGTGGAGATCACAAGGAGATGCACTCAGGGAAGTGGGGGTAAATCTGCCAGTGGGCTGACCGCTGCCATGTGGTAGTGTCACAAAAATGTTCAATCCCAATGATGATAACTAAACAATCATTTAAGCTTGACCAATCCCCGATGTTTGTAAGAACCTGGGTTTAATAATCATTTGGCAAAGACTCAGCTTCTGCAAAAGGTCCATAAGGTTTTTTCAGAGAACGTTCTAAAAGTCCAAAATGCAAAGACATGTCATTTAATAACTCTCACCCCCACCTACTTACACACACACACAGTTTATCACTTTTCTACCTGCCTTGGCAGTTTCTCGCCATTCCTTTCCTCCCCAGATAAGAGGGACCTTGAAAGGAGCCTCTTTCCTGTTGCCCTTTGTTCTCTCAACTCTCACACCACCACACAGCAACACAATAATCTAGTCACACATATTATGGAATTATGACTACTACATTTTTTTTATTTCTTGTATTTTTTTTACCCCCTTTTCTCCCCAATTTCGTGGTATCCAATTGTTAGTAGTTACTGTCTTGTCTCATCGCTACAACTCTCATACAGGCTCGGGAGAGACGAAGGTTAAAAGCTATGCGTCCCCGAAACACAACCCAACCAAGCCGCACTGACTACTAACATTTCATACAATTATATGATTTCAGGGTGGAATCCTTTAGTCATTACTTAAACATATAAATTCCCTTATCAGGTAGAGACCGTGTTCACCTGACTGCGTGGCTTCTACCCTAGTCCTCAGAAGAAGGGGAAGGCATCTCGGACAAGGTGGACCCTCATTCCGTGGGACTACAATAAGATCAGCAGCGGGTGGTGACCAATAGCACACTGCAACTGTATGAAGTGAACCAGAACACCTGAGTGCAGTGGCACAACAGCAGGCAGAAAACTTAGGACGTGTCAGTGCTCCTCCAGGGCATTCAGCTCCCTCACTCATGCCCACAAGCCACAGAGCCTCTGCAGCCTGCAAAAACCTGCCCTGCTGCCCCTTAGTACAACCAAGAAGAGCATGTATAACATTTACCTCCAAAACACAGCAGGGCAGGCCAAAACTAAAACCGCACAGCCCCGGTTGGACCACTTTCAATCATGCACAGATGCAGCTATTCACTGAAGCGCCAGCTGTCTGTAGCACCAAATGTCTGTGGCACCAGTAGTGGTGGACTGGTCCAGTCCTGAACTGCCCTGGACAGTGCTTTGTGCCATTGTTTCCCAAGTGACGTTCCAGACATCACCGGCAGCCACAGCAGCTTCATCCGGAACCCTACTCCCCACACAAAACAAGCTTACAAAAGGACTTAGAGGCAATATATATATATATTTTAAAAAATGGGCAGTTCAATAACAAGCAGACAGGCACTGCCTTTATAAAGTACTCAACAATATAGTACTCTCAACAATTCCATGCATGTTTTAACTATTGTGTTGGCCATGGCATGGGTTTGTTTATTGTAGCTTTTTGCTGGGTTTTTAAACTTCCCTCGGACAAAGAATGATTAAATATATGTATTTCAAATGGTCAATAATTGCATAATGTTCTCTTCCCACCTATCCACAAACTAAACCCTCTTCCCACCTATCCACAAACTAAACCCTCTTCCCACCTACACTCTGGCTGCATCACCATCCGTTTCCCCTCAAACACTTACATTGTTTATACACTGTTATTTTGTGCATTGCATATTGTTTAATTTGCCCTTCTGTTATATATTTATTTTGGTAATAAACTGCAATGTTGCTAAAATGGTTGGTCCCGATTTGGTTCACATCATGCTCTTAAGTGTTTAAAAAAAATGTAAAAGCATAATACAGATGGGGAATCAATCCCAGTAAATTTAAGCCTCAGATGTATTTTGTCTATCAAAAACATTTGATTTCTTAAGTGGAATTTTACTATTTTTCTCCTTCAAATACAATTTTCTTCCTCTTTTCTACCTTTTGTCTTCTCTTTTCCATCTCCCCTTTCTCTCACCCCCTCTCCCTTGACAGACTATTGTTCCCCAGCTTCCAAAGTTGCAAAATGGCATAACGGACGTCAAGCTAAAGCTACTTTTAAATAAATATATTTTTCTCTTCTTCACTCACTATCTCTCTCGGTCGCTTCTTATGTTAACTCAGTGGTTTGAACTAACGCCACCGTTCTCCCATGCTGCACTGCGAGAATCACAAAACACTCATCCGGTTGGGACTTTATGGAGTACAGCTAGAACCGGTAGTGACTTTTCGTAGCAGTTTAGGACAGCATTTTAGCTAACCCTAACCTTAAACCCAATTCTCCTAACCTGCTACGAAAAAGTCACTCCTGGTAGTAGCTGTATACATCCTAGTAAAACCCCTCACACAACAGCGGTCCAAAAGCAGTGTGTGTGTGTGTGCAATATGCCAGAATGGGGCACACAGCACTTGCCTTCTTAGGTCCACAAATTGTAGTAACAACTTTGTTTTGAGAATATTTCTTAAATTGTACATTTGGTTAAAACTCCATCACCTGCATGCTCCACAATAACAAGAGAAACCCATAATAAATACATTATAAAGCATACAAGTATCTTTGCATTTAACAAATAACTCAATTCCATGTGGTTCATATTCCAGCCTTTGATGAGAGCCATGAGAGAAATATTTGCAAGTGGGTAAAAATATTTGAATTCGATCACTTCTCTAAAGCATCCCTTTTGATTTAAACAAAAACGTTCCTACATGTTTGATCATGGAATAAGTAGTAAGAAAGTTACTTTTTGGACCTGAATGCCAAGGAGATCAAAGTTGAACCGAAGTGTACATGTTAAATAATTTACATTAAAAGGTTAAAGAAGCTATATGTAATATTTTTGCATTGTAATTCAGAAAATGTCCTTTATATAGCTGCAGTAGTAGTTGAATGATTGTGAAACACTAAGTTTAATTGTTTTCATTTGTGACAAGCCATAGTATTCAGAATCATTGTACCATTAAATAGCTTTTCAATAAACGAAAAAGAAAGTATTTTCAGCTGGTGGATAAACTGAAAGTAAAAGACAAGCACGAGTTGCTTGCACTACATACCCAATTTCATTTTTGTCTTTCACGAAATTATAAAATATACTGAACAAAAATATAAAAACGCAACACGTAAAGTGTTGGTCCCATTTTTCATGAGCTGAAATAAAAGATCCTAGAATTGTATGCAATTTTGTCATACAACACAATGCTACAGATGTCTCAAGTTGAGGGAGCGTGCAATTGGCATGCTTGACTGCAGGAATGTCCACCAGAGCTGTTGCCAGATAATTGAAAGTACATTACCCTACCATAAGCTGCTTCCAACGTTGTTTTAGATATTTTGGCACTACGTCCAACCGGCCTTACAACTGTAGACCACGTGTAAACAGTATGTCTGTAATAAAGGCCTTTTGTGGGTAAAAACTCATTCTGACCAATGGCTGCACCCCTGCCCAGTCAAGTGAAATCCATAGATTAGGCCTAAATAATTTATTTAAAAATGGATTGATGTCCTTATATTAACTGTAACTCAGTAAAATCTTTGAAATTGTTGTATGTTGCGTTTATATTTTGGTTCAGTATGCGTATGTAAGGTTTTGTTCAAATCAAAAGGGTTGAGGTTAATAAGTGATTAAATTCAAATGGATTTACCCATGTCAGACATCAGTGACTGTGCTCCCACCAGCATGGCAGCGCCCATGCTCCCAACTGGAATTATAGTATGGCCTCAACAGCCTTTAATATGGTACATATGATTAAAATAGCTAGAAATGCATTTGTCTTCATGTCCTTTGAAATCAAGATCAAGTAAGGTCTGATCACCGATGATGAGACAGCCTACAGGAAGGTCAGAGACCTGGCAGTGTGGTGCCAGGACAACCTCTCCCTCAACGTCAGCAAGACAAAATGAGATGATAGTGGACTACAGGAAACAGTGGGCTGAGCACACCCCCATTCACATCTAGTGGAACAGGTCGAGAGCTTCAAGTTCTTCATTGTACACATCACTAGGGATCACGGTCCAAACACATCACAGTTGTGAAGAGGGCATGATAACGCCTCTCCCCCCTCAGGAATCTTGGCATGGGCGCTCAGATCTTTAAAAAGTTCTACAGCTGCACCATTGGGAGCATCTTGACTGGCTGCATCAGCTCTTGGTATGGCAACTGCTTGGCATCCGACAACAAGGCGCTACAGAGGGTAGTGTGTACAGCCCAGTGCATCACTGGGGCCAAGCTCCCTGCTATACAGGACCTCTACACCAGATGGTGTAAGAGGAAGGCCATAAAAATGGTCAAAGACTTCAGCCACCCAAGTCATAGACTTCCCTCTGCTACCGCGTGGCAAGCGTGACGGGAGCGACAAGCCTGGGACCAAAAAGCTCCTTAACAGCTTCTACCCTCAAACCTTAAGACTGCTGAACAGCTAATCAAATTGCACTGGCTACACTGACACTCCAACACACACACACACAGCTGCCACTCTGTTAATAATGATATATCCTTATTGCCTAGTCATTTTTACCCCTACATATTACCTCAACTACCACGTACCCTACATATTGAACTCCGTACTGTTACTCCTTGTATAGATCCTGGTTGTTGTTATTTTATTGTTATCGTTTCCTTTCTTAAGTAAGCATTTAACAGTACACCCTACACCTGTTGAATTCAGCACTTGACAAATACAACTTGAGGGCCACCATTGTTCCTGTTCCCAAGAAAGCTAAGGTAACTGAGCTAAACGACTACCGCCCCGTAGCACTCACTTCCGGCATCATGAAGTGCTTTGAGAGACTAGTCAAGGACCATATCACCTCCACCCTACCTGACACCCTAGACCCACTCCAATTTGCTTACCGCCCAAATAGGTCCACAGACGATGCAATCTCAACCACACTGCACACTGCCCTAACCCATCTGGACAAGAGGAATACCTATGTGAGAATGCTGTTCATCGACTACAGCTCGGCATTTAACACCATAGTGCCCTCCAAGCTCGTCATCAAGCTCGAGACCCTGGGTCTCGACCCCGCCCTGTGCAACTGGGTACTGGACTTCCTGACGGGCCACCCCAGGTGGTGAGGGTAGGCAACAACATCTCCTCCCAGCTGATCCTCAACACTGGGGCCCCACAAGGGTGCGTTCTGAGCCCTCTCCTGTACTCCCTGTTCACCCACGACTGTGTGGCCACGCACGCCTCCAACTCAATCATCCAGTTTGCGGACGACACAACAGTGGTAGGCTTGATTACCAACAACGACGAGACGGCCTACAGGGAGGAGGTGAGGGCCCTCGGAGTGTGGTGTCAGGAAAATAACCTCACACTCAACGTTAACAAAACTAAGGAGATGATTGTGGACTTCAGGAAACAGCAGAGGGAACACCCCCCTATCCACATCGATGGAACAGTAGTGGAGAGGGTAGTAAGTTTTAAGTTCCTCGGCGTACACATCACAGACAAACTGAATTGGTCCACCCACACAGACAGCATCGTGAAGAAGGCGCAGCAGCGCCTCTTCAACCTCAGGAGGCTGAAGAAATTTGGCTTGTCACCAAAAGCACTCACAAACTTCTACAGATGCACAATCGAGAGCATCCTGTCGGGCTGTATCACCGCCTGGTACGGCAACTGCTTCGCCCACAACCGTAAGGCTTTCCAGAGGGTAGTGAGGTCTGCACAACGCATCACCGGGGGCAAACTACCTGCCCTCCAGGACACCTACACCACCCGATGTCACAGGAAGGCCATAAAGATCATCAAGGACAGCAACCACCCGAGCCACTGCCTGTTCACCCCGCTATCATCCAGAAGGCGAGGTCAGTACAGGTGCATCAAAGCTGGGACCGAGAGACTGAAAAACAGCTTCTATCTCAAGGCCATCAGACTGTTAAACAGCCACCACTAACATTGAGTGGCTGCTGCCAACACACTGACTCAACTCCAGCCACTTTAATAATGGGAATGGATGGGAAATGATGTAAAATATATCACTAGCCACTTTAAACAATGCTACCTAATATAATGTTTACATACCCTACATTATTCATCTCATATGTATACGTATATACTGTACTCTATATCATCTACTGCATCCTTATGTAATACATGTATCACTAGCCACTTTAACTATGCCACTTTGTTTACATACTCATCTCATATGTATATACTGCACTCAATACCATCTACTGTATCTTGCCTATGCCGCTCTGTACCATCACTCATTCATATATCTTTATGTACATATTCTTTATCCCCTTACACTTGTGTCTATAAGGTAGTAGTTTTGGAATTGTTAGCTAGATTACTTGTTGGTTATTACTGCATTGTCGGAACTAGAAGCACAAGCATTTCGCTACACTCGCACTAACATCTGCTAACCATGTGTATGTGACAAATAAAATTTGATTTGATTTGATTTCAAAATAAAGCAATTGCTTTTAGGAATCACCTTATCATTAATCAATCTATGTATGATGTTTTGGCTGATTGAATTGATGCAGGCGGTACATAAATTCCTGACCCACTGATGTCTCTGCTAATAATCTTGAAACAGTGCACCAGCCAAACATTGAATCAAAGTGTTTTTCAACAAAATGATCACACCTTAGAAAACCAAAATAACCTACTCCCCAAAAATATGGCAGCATGACTGATAGAGCGCTCATCCAATAAATGATTCAGGTTTCCATGATGCATGATGATCTTCAGAGGATGGTTCACTGTTGGGGTTACCGTCCGTGTCACTGATGGTGTTACCGTCCGTGTTACTCTGTGTTGCTCCTAAAAAAGGAGACCCTTGTAACTGTGCTCTTTCCAGCCGTTTCCTTCCCAGATTCAGTGCCAACCATGCCTGTAATAACAAATGCACATAAACACAATATGACCAACAAATTGCAACATATCATAATTACAATAAAATGTAGAATAGTTAACACGCTATGTAATACACTAAGTATTCACTTAATTTAAACGATATGTTATTCTCAAACATCTATCGAAATGTCTGAAGAGGTAAAACTGTAGCTAGCGAACTGAAGGGATAGCTGGGAACGGCACAAACTCAACCTTGGCTAGGAACCATACCATTCTACCTATTCTGCCGACGCAATAATTTTGTCTCTCAATCATCAACTCAGTGTGTGATATATACTAAAGCAGGGTTTTTTCTGGATCAAAGGGTGCTTAGTGGCATTTTTAAAGGCCACATCTTAGCAGTGTAGATACATCTTTGCATATAAATAATTTTCCTACAATCCTAATAATTTAGCCATGGCTAATGCAGTGCTAAATTAATTGTTTTGGGCATTTTCAATTCTCCCAGTAGTTAAAAAATATACATAAAATAAAAAATAAAGAAAAGTCCTCACTATCAACTGAGTTTATTTTCAGCAAACTTAACATATGTAAATATTTGTATAAACATAAGATTCAACAACTGAGAAACTGAACAAGTTCCACAGACATGTGATTAACAGAAATTGAATTTGTCCCTGAATTAAAGGGGGGGGAAGTCAAAAATCAAAATCAAAAGTAACAGTCGGTATCTGGTGTGGCCACCAGCTGCATTAAGTACTGCAGTGCATCTCCTCCTCATGGACTGCACCAGATTTGCCACTTCTTGCTGTGAAATGTTACCCCACTCTTCCACCATGGACCCTGCAAGTTCCCAGACATTATTGCGGGGAGTGACACTAGCCCTCACCCTCCGATCCAACAGGTCCCAGGCATGCTCAATGGGATTGAGATCCGGGCTCTTTGCTGGCCATGGCAGAACACTGACATTTCTGTCTTGCAGGAAATCACACAGAACGAGCAGTATGGCTGGTGGCATTGTCATGCCGGAGGGTCATGTCAGGATGAGCCTGTAGGAAGGGTACCACATGAGGGAGGAGGATGTCTTCCCTGTAATGCACAGTGCTGAGATTGCCTGCAATGACAACAAGCTCAGTCCGATGATGCTGTGAGGATGTCCACCTTCCTCTCCAGAGTACAGGCCTCGTAACGCTGACAACAAACGTGTCGCCCTGATGAGACAAAACAATGACTCGTCAGTGAAGAGCACTTTTTGCCAGTCCTGTCTGGTCCAGCGACGGTGGGTTTGTGCCCATAGGCGACGTTGTTGCCAGTGATGTCTGGTGAGGACCTGCCTTACAACAGCCCCCTGCCAACAAGCCCTCAATCCAGCCTCTCTCAGCCCATTGCGGACAGTCTGAGCACTGATGGAGGGATTGTGCGTTCCTGGTGTAACTCGGGCAGTTGTTGCCATCCTGTACCTTTCCCGCAGGTGTGATGTTCGGATGTACCGGTCCTGTGCAGGTGTTGTTACACATGGTCTGCCACTGCGAGGACCATCAGCTGTCCGTCCTGTCTCCCTGTAACGCTGTCTTAGGCGTCTCACAGTACGCATATTGCAATTTATTGCCCTGGCCACGTCTACAGTCGTCATGCCTCCTCGCAGCATGCCTAAGGCATGTTCACGCAGATGAGCAGGGACCCTGGGCATATTTATTTTGGTGTCTTTCAGAGTTAGTAGAAAGGCCTCTTTAGTGTCCTAAGATTTCATAACTGCAACCTTAATTGCCTACCATCTATCTGTAAGCTGTTAGTGTCTTAATGAACATGCACCTGTGGAACGGTCGTTAATTGTTTATGTTTCACTGAACAAGCATTTGAAACAGTGTTTAAACCCTTCACAATTAAGATCTGTGAAGTTTTGGATTTTTACAAATTCTTTGAAAGACATGGTCCTGAAAAACGGACGTTTCTTTTTTTGCTGAGTTTATATAGATTGATTATATTTTCTACATTCTTTGAATCTGGTTTTAGAGTTGTTTAAGTTAACACAGAAAGCGTTTCTCAATCACCAAAAAAATCTGTGTTAAAAAATAAATACATTTAAAGGCCCCATCTTGGCATATATACCCACATTGTACCAGTCAAACGTTTGGACACACCTACTCATTCAAGGGTTTTTCTTTATTTTTACAACTTTCTATAGTAATAGTGAAGACATCATAACTATGAAATAACACATGGAATCATGTAGTAACCAACAACAAAAAAAGTGTTAAATAAATCAAAATATATTTTATATTTGAGATTCTTCAAAGTAGCCACCCTTTGCCTTGATGACAGCTTTGCGTACACTTGGCATTTTCTCAACCAGCTTCATGAGGTAGTCACCTGGAATGCATTTCAATTAACAGGTGTGCTTTGTTAAAATGTAATTTGTGTAATTTCCTTCTTATTGCATTTGAGCCAATCAGTTGTAGGGGTGGTAAACAGAAGATTCTGTAAAATACCAAGTCCATATTATGGCAAGAACAGCTCAAATAAGCAGAGAAACAGTCCATCATTACTTTAAGACATGAAGGTCATTCAATTTGGAAAACATCAAGAACTTTGAAAGTTTATTCAAGTGCAGTCGCAAAAATCATCAAGCTCTATGATGAAACTGGCTCTCATGAGGACAGCCACAGGAAAGGACTACCCAGAGTTACCTCTGCTGCAGAGGATAAGTTCATTAAGAGTTACCAGCCTCAGAAATTGCAGCCCAAATAAATGCTTCAGAGTACAAGTAACAGACACATCAACATGAACTGTTCAGAGGAGACTACGTGAAGTAGGCCTTCAAGGTCGAATTGCTGTGAAGAAAGCACTACTAAAAGGACACCAATAAGAAGAGACTTGCTTGGGCCAAGACACACGAGCAATGGACATTAGACCAGTGGAAATCTGTTCTTTGGTCTGATGTGTCCAAATTTGAGATTTTATTTTCCAACCACCATGTCTTTGTGAGACGCAAAGTAGGTGAATGGATGATATCTGCATGTGTGGTTCCCATTGTGAAGCATGGAGGAGGTGTGATGGTGTGGGGTGCTTTGTTGGTAACACTGTCAGTGATTTATTTAGAATTCATACAGGACTCTGCAGTGATATGCCATCCCATCTGGTTTTAACTTGGTGGAACTCTCATTTGTTTTTCAACAGGACAATGACCCAAAACACACCTCCGGGCAATCACCCAACCTCAATCCAATTGAGATGTTTTGGGATTAGTTGTTCCGCTGAGTGAAAGAAAGCAGCCAACAAGTGCTCAGCATGTGGGAACACCTTCAAGACAGTTGGAAAGGAATTCCTTGTAAAGCTGGTTGAGAGAAAGCCAGAAGTCTGCAAAGCTGTCAAAGGCAACGTGTAGCTACATGATTCCATATGGTTATTTCATCATTTTAATGTCTTCTCTATTATTCTACAATGTAGGAAATACAAATAAATAAAAACCCTTGAATGAGTAGGTGTAACGGATTTCCTCCTCTTCGTCTGAGGAGGAGTAAGGATCGTAAGTGTTCATGATGATTTTAATTAAAGAAAGCAGTGAACACTGAATCAAAACAATGACGTGAATTTACAAAACCGAAACAGTACCGTGTGACCCAAACACTCACACGGAAACAAACACCCACCAACCAAAAGTGAAACCCAGGCTACCTAAGTATGATTCTCAATCAGAGACAACTAATGACACCTGCCTCTGATTGAGAACCATACTAGGCCGAACACAAAAACCAACATAGAAAAACAAACATAGACTGCCCACCCCAACTCACGCCCTGACCATACTAAAACAAAGAATAAAATAACAGAACTATGGTCAGAACGTGACAGTAGGTGTCCAAACTTTTGACTGGTACTGTATAAATACATTTCTTACTGTTTGGACTTCAGTGACCCGATAAATGATTACAATGGCAGAAAATTCCCTGCTATGGTACAGGAATTGCACTCACCTTGCGGATCAGTGTCATGCCCACCCTCTTGATTTGACTGGATTGCAAAGGAACTCTCTCTGAGCTCTGCAGGACTGAACTGTAGGAAATATAAAAAGGACAGGCAGAAACACACCCATTCAATTGAAATGCAATCCATTATGATAAAAGTTAAGCTATAACTACAGAGTAAACTTACAGACAGATCCCTAGGGGTGGTGACCGGCTGTGGTCCTTTGCAGCACAGCAGAGAGAAAGGTCTCTGCTTGGTCTTGGGGTGCTCCTTGAAACACAGGCTGAACACCTTTGCAGGGAGGCAGACATCCCAGTTGTCTGGATGGTCCTTCACAAGATCAGACACCATCCTGTTGGGGTGAAGGCCACCATGGTCAAAGTTGAGTATGAAATTAAAAACCAACCAAAGGAATGAGTCTAAAACACAAACCTGCTGATCAGGGTCTGTGTGGCCAGATCCAGTGATCCAACTTGCCGATGACGGTATCAGAGAGAGAACCCACTCAGCTTTAGATGACTCTTCAAAGCAACGTTGATCTGAAACATGAATAAATGGAAACAGCTCATGGTTGTCTAATGAACCACTTCTGACCTATTGACCTCTACTGCATATATGAACCAACATCAAAGTTGTAGTGTACCTTGCAGAAGTACATGACCAACAGTATGTGGACACCGGCTCATCAAACATTTCCTCCCAAAATCATGGGCATTAATATGGAGTTGGTCCCTCTTTGCTGCTATAACAGCCTCCACTCTCCTGGGAAGGCTTCAGACTAATGTTGGAACATTTCTGCAGGGACTTGCTTCCATTCAGCCACAAGAACATTAGTGAATTCCAAAAGGGAAGCCAAAGTGAGAGATGACTTCAGCTACATGTTGTGCTACCTCAGTAGAGCTACAACCTCTCAGGGGGAAGGCCTCCACCCATTTGGAGTAAAAGTCTGTCAAGGTCAGAACGTGCTGGTGTCCATTCAATATCAAGGGTAGTGGCCCTCTGATGTCTATATCCAACCACTCCCATGCGTCTTTGATCTGGGTAAGAATGGGAGAGAATGTATATTGACGATCAATCCCGGATCCGGGAGCGTAATCATTTACATTTACATTTAAGTCATTTAGCAGACGTAATCATAGCCTCAAACGAATTAGCATAACGCAGCGGACATAAATCTTCCTACAAAATCTTCCTATTCATGAAAATCACAAATGAAATATATTGAGACACAGCTTAGCCTTTTGTTAAACAAACTGTCATCTCAGATTTTCAAAATATGCTTTACAGCCAACGCTAGACAAGCATTTGTGTAAGTTTGTCATGGCATAATGCTATGCTAGGCTCTGCTGGCAGCAGGAAACATTTTCACGAAAATAAGAAAAGCAATCAAATTAAATAATGTACCTTTGAAGAACTTTGGATGTTTTCACTCAGGAGACTCCCAGTTAGATAACAAATGTTCCTTTTTTCCAAAAATATTATTTTTGAAGGCGAAATAGCTCCCGTTTGTTCGTCACATTTGGCTGAGAAATCGACCGGAAAATGCAGTCACTACAACACCAAACTATTTTCCAAATTAGCTCCATAATATCGACAGAAACATGGCAAACGTTGTTTAGAATCAATCCTCAAGGTGTTTTTAACATATCTATTCGATAATATATCCCTCGAGACAATTGGTTTCTCATAAGAAGCGATTGGAAAAATGACTACCTCAGTACTTTACGCAAGATTTTCTGCGGGAGACATAAATGCGTAAAAAGACGTCACAATGCTGTAGACACCTTGGGGAATACGTAGAAAACGTAAGCTCATTCGTAGCTCATTCACAGCCATATAAGGAGTCATTGGCATGAGGCGGTTTCAAAAAGTGCGGCACTTCCTGATTGGATTTTTATCTGGGTTTCGCCTGTAACATCAGTTCTGTTGCACTCACAGACAATATCTTTGCAGTTTTGGAAACGTCCGGGTGTTTTTTATCCAAAGCTGTCAATTATATGCATAGTCGAGCATCTTTTCGTGACAAAATATTTTGTTTAAAACGGGAACGTTTTTTATCCAAAAATTAAAATACTGCCCCCTAGTCGTTAAAGGTTCTTATAAACATGTTCCTCAGACCTTTCTTGGTTTTAGATCCAGAGGTTGACTGTCACAATCGCATTAGAAAAAGACAGGCCAATGAATCAATGATCAACTCTGTATTAGAGACTGAATGTTTACACATCCTTCATTACCAATATTATGTGCTTGAGGGGTGGAAGTTGGAACTCCATGTTCTCACATGCCACCTGAAAATAAAGTGCATCGTTTATCTTTTGTTTTTGCATAAGTCACTGGCATATAGCATAAGCTATTGGATGTTCTTGTGAGTAAACAACTTACCTTCGGGGAAACATCTTTGACTGCCCAGGTAATACTCTGCAAAGATCAATATTGTGAAAATATGAAAAAGTCTACTTCGAGCAAAATGCCAGTAAATAATCCCTGTACATCTGGCAAAGCAATAGCGTTGCTCAACTCAGCACCAATGAGCATGTGGCAATTGAACCTCAGTTTGCGTAGTACATCAAGGCCGAGTTGAGCAACAAATGAGGAAAAAGTCAGAGGTTGTATTTAAAGTACCTTATTTTGAAAGTTTTTGGGATAGTCGAATATAGTCGGGACTGCGTATTGCGTGAGGCGTTGATGTATGTCCCTCCCGCAAATATACTTGTCTTCAAAGTGAACAGAGCACACACAGTGGTTTTGTTGCGGATTCCACCCTTTACACTTCATATTAATAATCCATTGTTTGCGTCTTTCAGGATCATTTTTGGGGAATCTGTTACCAAAACATTCATACGTCAAATTGGCATCACAATTACAGCTATCAAATGAAGAGTAAATCTATGAATGGTTGATGCAGACTTCTAAGAGAACAGCATTGCCACGCCGCAGAGTTTTCGTACAACTATCAAACTAGCGTACGTCAGCTAGCTAAATTCTCCTGCAAACCATTTGTACTAGCTAGCTGAACCAGACCTCTAACACTCAGAAAGCTGATTTAAACTCTACAAGCGTTATGTCAATATACATTAGTTGATCATCAAAGAGTTTTGCTGAGCAACTTTCTTCATTTAATCCCATTATGGCCGGTGTGTACTTGCAAAAAGTAAAAATAAAAATGTACAAGCAACCAAAAAAGCACCTCCAATGTAAACCACTCCTTACCAGCACACACAGGTCGAAAGTCTACAACAGCTCAATTTGTTTTCCCTTTGGATATAGGTTAATATATTCAGAGTTCTCTCGTCAATACCTATTCGAAGGAAGGTCCTAGGATGACATATTTAGAATCAGATGACAATCGAGGCCAAGGTACAGCCTTTTTTTTCCTCCATTCCGTTTTCAAAGTGACTTAAAATTTGGTTTCAATGGGAAAATATTATGCACTCTCGGCTAAAGGTCTGTCTTGAAAGTGCAATCAGCCGAACCTGGTGTTAACAGAAAAACTGTCTAAATTACATGATCTAGAGATCTTAAACAAACTGTTTTTTCTCACAAAAAAAAAAAATAATAATTTGATTGTTTATTTAACGGATATTATGTACAAATATGAGCTCAAACATAAATAGGCCTAAAAATCACTTGTAGCAAAGTCACTGACGTCCCTATTACACAACACTCCGATTAGAATACCAATTTTAAAAAGTTCTGACTCTAAATAATTCATTTTTAATGGCTTCCAATCCACATGCTAGAGATCTATAGTCAAGTGTGGTGTGTTACCTGACCTCTATTAATCCACATAAAGAAAACATGTTCAATAGCTTCCAGTCCACATGACATACACATCTAAAACCACTCAATAATAGGTCACTGATCTCTCCTCCATAGGAGGGAAATTCAATTTTCCATTTCGCTGATTTCACATTAATATTTCCTCTGGTAGGTCTAATTTTCAATAGCTCACTGCACTGTCCATATGAGCTATAGATCTCTAAAGACAAGTGTGGTGTGTTCTTTGACCCGTCTTATAATTTTTTACAATTATTATTCCTCCCCCTTGTTTTACTACAAATATTTATCCTATTACAACTGTGGTTATTAATTCACATACAGATCTACTCTTTTTTTTCTCCCCAATTTCGTGGTATCCAAATTGGTAGTTACAGTCTTGTCTCATTGCTGCAACTCCCCTACGCACTGCTTCTTGACACACTACTAGCTAAATCCGGAACCCCAAGCACAGATCAAAATCCACAAATAAATTGTAATTTGACCACAAAAATCAACATTTTGCAATGGCCATCTCAGTCTCCGGACTTGAACCCTATTAAAACTCTGTGGTTTGAATTGAAGAGGGCACTCCATATTAGAAGTCGACCGATTAATCGGAATGATCGATTAATTAGGGCCAATTTCAAGTTTTTATAACAATCGGTAATCTGCATTTTTGGACACCGATCATGGCGATTACATTGCACTAAACGAGGAGAGAGAGAGAGACTGCGTGGCAGGCTGACTACCTGTTATGCGAGTGCAGCAAGGAGCAAAGGTAAGGTGCTAGCTAGCATTAAACGTATCTTATTTAAAAAACAATCAATCTTAACATAATCACTAGTTAAACTAGTAATATCATCAACCACGTGTAGTTATCGAGCTTGTCCTGCGTTGCATATAATCGATGCAGTGCCTGTTAATCATTGAATCATAGCCTACTTCGCCAAACGGGTGATTTAACAAGCGCATTCGCGAAAAAAGCGCCCGTCGTTGCACCAATATGTACCTAACCATAAACATCAACGCCTTTCTTAAAATCAATACACAAGTATATATTTTTAAACCTGCATATTTAGTTAATATTGCCTGCTTACATTAATTTCTTTTAACTAGGGAAATTGTGTCACTTGCGTTCTGTGCAACAGAGTCAGGGTATATGCAGCAGTTTGGGCTACCTGGCTCGTTGCGAACTGTAAAGACTATTTTTTCCTAACAAAGTCAGCCAACTTCGCCAAACGGGGGATGATTTAACAAAAGCGCATTTGCGAAAAAAGCACAATCATTGCACAAATGTACCTAACCATAAACATCAATGCCTTAAAATCAATACACAGAAGCATATATTTTTTAAACCTGCATATTTAGTTAATAGAAATTAGTGTTAGCAGGCAATATTAAACTAGGGAAATTGTGTCACTTCTCTTGCGTTCATTGCAAGCAGAGTCAGGGTATATGCAGCCGTTTGGGCCGCCTGGCTAATTGCGAACTAATTTGCCACAATTTTACGTAATTATGACATAACATTGAAGGTTGTGCAATGTAACAGGAATATTTAGAGAGTTATGGATGCCACCCATTAGATAAAATACGGAATAGTTCTATATTTCACTGAAGATTAAACGTTTTATTTTCGAAATTATAGTTTCCGGATTTTCCCATATTAATGACCCATGGCTCGTATTTCTGTGTGTTATTATGTTATAATTAAGCCTATGATTTGATAGAGCAGTTTGACTGAGCGATGGTAGGCAGTAGAAGGCTCGTAAGCATTCATTCAAACAGCACTTTCGTGCGTTTGCCAGCAGCTCTTCGCAATGCTTCAAGTATTGCGCTGTTTATGACTTCAAGCCGATCAACTCCCGAGATTAGGCTGGTGTAACCGATGTGAAATGGCTAGCTAGTTAGCGGGGTGCGCGCTAATAGCGTTTCAAACGTCACTCGCTCCGAGACTTGGAGTAGTTGTTTCCCTTGCTCTGCAATTCGAGCCCAGGTAGGGGCGAGGAAGCTATACTGTTACACTGGCAATACTAAAGTGCCTATAAGAACATCCAATAGTCAAAGGTATATGAAATACAAATGGTATAGAGAAATAGTCCTATAATTCCTTTAATAACTACAACCTAAAACTTCTTACCTGGGAATATTGAAGACTCATGTTAAAAGGAATCACCAGCTTTCATATGTTCTCATGTTCTGAGCAAGAAACTTAAACGTTAGCTTTTTTACATGGCACATATTGCACTTTTACTTTCTTCTCCAACACTTTGTTTTTGCATTATTTAAACCAAATTGAACATGTTAAATTATTTATTTGAGGCTAAATTGATTGTATTGATGTTTTATATTAAGTTAAAATAAAAGTGTTCATTCAGTATTGTTGTAATTGTCATTATTACAAATAAATAAATAAAAATTGGCCAATTAATCGGTATCGGCTTTTTTTGGTCCTCCAATAATCGGTATTGGCGTTGAAAAATCATAATTGGTCGACCTCTACTCCATATGCACAGAATTAAGAAAAAAGGATCTAGAAAGATTCTGTATGGAGGCAAGGTCTAAGATTCCTCCCAACGTGTTCTCCAATCTCATAAATCATCTTATAAAAAGGCTTAGTGTAGAGTACAGTGTGTCTGTAGAAAATCAAAGAAGAGGAATTTTGAAAAAATAAAAAGGTGGTGTACCTTTGATAAGAGGCAACGAAGCCACTGCAATGGTCTGTAGATCTGTAGTGCATATGGAAAGTGAGCTATTGAAAATGAGACCCATTAGGGGAACTAGTCATGTAAAATCAGTGAAATAAAAAAAGAAAAGAAGCAATTCTAAGTGGTGTAGCCTACTATGGACAACGAGGGAGGTCAGAGACCTACAGTACCAGTCAAAAGTTTGGGGACACCTACTCATTCAAGGGTTTCTTTATTTTCACTACTTTCTAGAGTAATAGTGAAGACATCAAAACTATGAAATAACACATATGGAATCATGTAGTAACCAAAAAAAACATTTTTTTTAAATTAAAATGTTAAACAAATAAAAAAATATTCAAAGTAGCCACCCTTTGGGGCGGCAGGTAGCTTTGGGTCAGTAACCGAAAGAAAGGTTGCTGGATCAAATCCCTGAGCTGACAAGGTAAAAATGTGTCGTTCTGCCCCTGAACAAGTCAGTTAACACACTGTTCTCCGGTAGGCCGTCATTGTAAATAAGAATTTGTTCTTAACTGTCTTGTCTAGTTACATTTAAAAATAATAATAATAATTACATTGATGTTACCTTTGCACACTCTTGGCATTCTCTCAACCACCTGGAATGCGCTTCCAACAGTCTTGAAGGAGTTCCCACATATGCTGAGCACTTGTTGGCTGTCAAAGGACACCAGAAACAAAATTGTAGACCTGCACCAGGCTGGGAAGACATACAAGACCACTGATCCCTCGATCTGGGGCTCCACGCAAGATCTCACCCCGTATAACTTTTTGGTAAAAACTAAACTCGTCGTGTTGCAGATTAGGTCTTCCCAGCCTGGTGCAGGTCTACAATTTTGTTTCTGGTGTCCTTTGACAGCTCTTTGGTCTTGGCCATAGTGGAGTTTGGAGTGTGACTGTTTGAGGTTGTGGACAGGTGTCTTTTATACTGATAACAAGTTCAAACAGGTGCCATTAATAGGTGCCATTAATACAGGCAGTTTGGTTTGAAGAAATCAACTGTGTGAGCAATTATTAGGAAATGGAAGACATACAAGACCACTGATCCCTCGATCTGGGGCTCCACACAAGATCTCACCCCGTGGGGTCAAAATTATCACAAGAACGGTGAGCAAAAAACCCAGAACCACACGGGGGGACCTAGTGAATGACCTGCAGAGAGCTGGGACCAAAGTAACAAAGCCTACCATCAGTAACACACTACGCCGCCAGGGACTCAAATCCTGCAGTTCCAGACGTGTCCCCCTGCTTAAGCCAGTACATGTCCAGGCCCGTCTGAAGTTTGCTAGAGAGCATTTGGATGATCCAGAAGAAGATTGGGAGAATGTCATATGGTCAGATGAAACCAAAATATAACTTTTTGGTAAAAACTCAACTCGTCGTGTTTGGAGGACAAAGAATGCTGAGTTGCATCCAAAGAACACCATGCCTACTGTGAAGCATGGGGGTGGAAACATCATGCTTTGGGGCTGTTTCTCTGCAAAGGGACCAGGACGACTGAAAAGGAATGAATGAATGGGGCAATATATCGTGAGATTTTGAGTGAAAACCTCCTTCCATCAGCAAGGGCATTGAAGATGAAACGTGGCTGGGTCTTTCAGCATGACAATGATCCCAAACACACCACCTGGGCAATGAAGGAGTAGCTTCGTAAGAAGCATTTCAAGGTCCTGGAGTGGCCTAGCCAGTCTCCAGATCTCAACCCCATAGAAAATCTTTGGAGGGAGTTGAAAGTCAGTGTTGCCCAGCAACAGCCCCAAAACATCACTGCTCTAGAGGAGAAAATTACAGGCCTCTCTCATATTTTTAAGTGGGATAACTTGCACAATTGGTGGCTGACTAAATACTTTTTTGCCCCACTGTAGGTATCAGTGTTATTAACCCCTGACTCATTGTAGGAGGGAGAACATTGTTTTTAATACTCTCTAAAAAGACTTCAAATAGGAAGGGAGCTACTTGTTCAGAAAATAATTTGTACAATTTTGATGTAATTCCATCAACACCTGGTGATTTATTGTTCTTTAGATGTTTGATTGACTCTATAATCTCTTCAACTTTGATGGGTTCATCACAATGTTTAGATTCTATATCACTGATAGAGTGAACATTATTCAGTGAGTTAAAAAACATATCTGTGTATTCCTGACAGGACGAACAGCTATACAATTTTCTGTAAAAATTGCTACACTATTTAGCGATTAATTTTTGGTCATCTGTAATAACACCATCAATGTTTAACTTATGGATAGTGTTATTTTTAGAGTGAAATTTCTCAAGTCTAAAGAAATAGGATGAATTCTGTTCTCCCTCTATCCATTTTTTTCTAGATCTAATAAAGGCTCCTTCTGCTTTTAACTGACTTGCCTAGTTAAATAAAGGTAAAATATTTTTTATATATCTATCTACAGTTGTCGGAGGTTTACAAACACTTAGGTTGGAGTCATTAACTTGTTTTTCAACCGCTCCACAAATTTCTTGACAACAAACTATAGTTTTGGCAAGTCGGTTAGGACATCTACTTTGTGCATGACACAAGTAATTTTTCCAACAATTGTTTACAGACGGATTATTTCACTTATAATTCACTGTATCACAATTCCAGTGAGTCAGAAGTTTACATACACTAAGTTGACTGTGCCTTTAAACAGCTTGGAAAATTCCAGAAAATTATGTCATGGCTTTAGAAGCTTCTAATAGGCTAATTGACATCATTTGAGTCAATTGGAGGTGTATCTGTGGATGTATTTCAAGGCCTACCTTCAAACTCAGTGCCTCTTTGCTTGACATCATTGGAAAATCAAAAGACATCAGCCAAGACCTCAGAAAAAAAATTGTAGACCTCCACAAGTCTGGTTCATCCTTGGGATCAATTTCCAAACGCCTGAAGGTACCACGTTCATCTTTACAAACAATAGTACGCAAGTATAAACACCATGGGACCACGCATCCATCATGCCGCTCAGGAAGGAGACGCGTTCTGTCTCCTAGAGATGAACGTACTTGGGTGCAAAAAGTGCAAAGAACTGTTTGGCCATAATGACCATCGTTATGTTTGGAGGACCATCGTTATGTTTGGAGGACAAATGCTTGCAAGCCGAAGAACACCATCCCAACTGTGAAGCACGGGGGTGGCAGCATCGTGTTGTGGGGGTGCTTTGCTGCAGGAGGGACTGGTGCACTTCACAAAATAGATGGCACCATGAGATAGGAAAATTAGGTGGATATATTGAAGCAGCATCTCAAGACATCAGTCAGAAAGTTAAAGCTTGGTCGCAAATGGGTCTTCTAAATGGACAATGACCCCAAGCATACTTACAAAGTTGTGGCAAAATGGCTTAAGGAAAACGAAGTCAAGGTATTGGAGTGGCCATCACAAAGCCCTGACCTCAACCCCATAGACAATGTGTGGGCAGATCTGAAAAAGCATGTGCGGGCAAAGAGGCCTCCAAACCTGACTGTTACACCAGCTCTGTCAGGAGGAATGGGCCAAAATTCACTCAACTTATTGTGGGAAGCTTGTGGAAGGCTACCTGACACATTTGACCCAACAATTTAAAGGCAATGCTACCAAATACTAATTGAGTGTACAGTATGTAAACTTCTGACCTACTGGGATGTGATGAAATAAATAAAAGCTGAAATAAATCATTCTCTCTACTATTATTCTGACATTTCACATTCTTAAAATAAAGTGGTGATCCTAACTGACCTAAGACAGGGAATTGTTATTTGGATTAAATGTCAGGAATTGTGAAAAACTTAGTTTAAATGTATTTAACTAAGGTGTATGTAATCTTCTGACTTCAATTGTATGTGCTAACAGATTTGGTGGCATTTGAGCTATTGAATTCGGCACAACCTAAAATTGTCACTTTGGAGTCTGCACTATTGCTCACTGAAGAGATTCTTATGGCTTTCAAATCATCTCGACCGCAGACTTCCTCTTCCAATGCTTACCCAGGCAGGGATGTTCCATTCAGGGCCTGTTCGATCTGACATAGAGCAAGTCTTATCTTAAGCCATTCTCATGTGCAACGCAGGTGAAAAACTCCCCGTTTTTTGGCTGAAAAAGTGTGCTGAGGCAGCTGTGAAAATCTTCACTGTTGAATCGTCTGGTTGGAAAATGTAACCCATTTGTCCTTCACTCGTATCAATCACACCATTAAAACAATCAGGTGCATCACAAAGAATGGCATCAATGTTTTTGTCATTGTGTTCCTGACACGAATGACACAATACAGATAATTGGTCTATGAGCTATGTTTTATGTAGTTTATCTCTCAAGGTTTCTTGTCGCTTGTGGTGTTCACAGGTCTTACTTATACTTAGGCAGGCTTAGGGTAGGCAAACCTACCCTGGAAATGACTTTTTTCATTCTACTGGTGTTCACAAGCTGGCTCCATAAATTCACTACAAAAATTCCCAATTGTTTAAACTTTTCAAACTCAGGCCTCCCCCATTCACTACATAAATTCCCAACTGTTTCAAATGTTCAAACACATTCAACAGTTCAATAAGGTCAATCAATCAACACATCAATCAACATTACATTTGTATTGCAAACATATACACTGCTCAAAAAAATAAAGGGAACACTTAAACAACACAATGTAACTCCAAGTCAATCACACTTCTGTGAAATCAAACTGTCCACTTAGGAAGCAACACTGATTGACAATAAATGTCACATGCTGTTGTGCAAATGGAATAGACAACAGGTGGAAATTATAGGCAATTAGCAAGACACCCCCAATAAAGGAGTGGTTCTGCAGGTGGTGACCACAGACCACTTCTCAGTTCCTATGCTTCCTGGCTGATGTTTTGGTCACTTTTGAATGCTGGCGGTGCTTTCACTCTAGTGGTAGCATGAGACGGAGTCTACAACCCACACAAGTGGCTCAGGTAGTGCAGCTCATCCAGGATGGCACATCAATGCGAGCTGTGGCAAGAAGGTTTGCTGTGTCTGTCAGCGTAGTGTCCAGAGCATGGAGGCGCTACCAGAAGACAGGCCAGTACATCAGGAGACGTGGAGGAGGCCGTAGGAGGGCAACAACCCAGCAGCAGGACCGCTACCTCCGCCTTTGTGCAAGGAGGAGCAGGAGGAGCACTGCCAGAGCCCTGCAAAATGACCTAAAGCATGTGTCTGCTCAAACGGTCAGAAACAGACTCCATGAGGGTGGTATGAGGGCCCCACGTCCACAGGTGGCTGTTGTGCTTACAGCCCAACACCGTGCAGGACGTTTGGCATTTGCCAGAGAACACCAAGATTGGCAAATTCGCCACTGGCGCCCTGTGCTCTTCACAGATGAAAGCATGTTCACACTGAGCACATGTGACAGACGTGACAGGCTGGAGACGCCGTGGAGAACGTTCTGCTGCCTGCAACATCCTCCAGCATGACCGGTTTGGCGGTGGGTCAGTCATGGTGTGGGTTGGCATTTCTTTGGGGGGCCGCACAGCCCTCCATGTGCTCGCCAGAGGTAGCCTGACTGCCATTGGGTACCGAGATGAGATCCTCAGACCCCTTGTGAGACCATATGCTGGTGCGGTTGGCCCCGGGTTCCTCCTAATGCTAGACAATGCTAGACCTCATGTGGCTGGAGTGTGTCAGCAGTTCCTTCAAGAGGAAGGAATTGATGCTATGGACTGGCCCGCCCGTTCCCCAGACCTGAATCCAATTGAGCACATCTGGGACATTATGTCTCGCTCCATCCACCAACGCCACGTTGCACCACAGACTGTCCAGGAGTTGGCAGATGCTTTAGTCCAGGTCTGGGAGGAGATCCCTCAGGAGACATTACATTTAAGTAATTTAGCAGACGCTCTTATCCAGAGCGACTTACAAATTGGTGCATTCACCTTATGACATCCAGTGGAGCAGCCACTTTACAATAGTGCATCTAGGTCTTTTAAGGGGGTGAGAAGGATTACTTTATCCTATCCTAGGTATTCCTTAAAGAGGTGGGGTTTCAGGTGTCTCCGGAAGGTGGTGATTGACTCCGCTGTCCTGGCGTCGTGAGGGAGTTTGTTCCACCATTGGGGGGCCAGAGCAGCGAACAGTTTTGACTGGGCTGAGCGGGAACTGTACTTCCTCAGTGGTAGGGAGGCGAGCAGGCCAGAGGTGGATGAACGCAGTGCCCTTGTTTGGGTGTAGGGCCTGATCAGAGCCTGGAGGTACTGAGGTGCCGTTCCCCTCACAGCTCCGTAGGCAAGCACCATGGTCTTGTAGCGGATGTGTTACAGTAGGTTGGTTCAGTAGGTTGGTTCCCCTGATGTACAGTAGTTTGGTTCCTGTGGTGTTACAGTAGGTTGGTTCAGTAGGTTGGTTCCCCTGATGTTACAGTAGGTTGGTTCCTGTGGTGTTACAGTAGGTTGGTTCCTGTGGTGTTACAGTAGGTTCCTGTGGTGTTACAGTAGGTTCCTGTGGTGTTACAATAGGTTGGTTCAGTAGGTTAGTTCCCCTGGTGTTACAGTAGGTTAGTTCCCCTGGTGTTACAGTAGGTTGGTTCCTGTGGTGTTACAGTAGGTTCCTGTGGTGTTACAGTAGGTTCCTGTGGTGTTACAGTAGGTTGGTTCAGTAGGTTGGTTCCCCTGGTGTTACAGTAGGTTGGTTCCCCTGATGTTACAGTAGGTAGGTTCCTGTGGTGGTAGGAGAGGGAACACTAGAGAACAGAGAATTAAGGACATAGGAGGGACACACGTCAAGTAAAACTATCATAATGATGAGATGCGTAAACCTAAAGCCTACCTGCCTTTCTGCCTACCTGCCTGCCTGCCTACCTGCCTGCCTTTCTGCCTACCTGCCTGCCTGCCTACCTACCTGCCTTTCTGCCTAACTGCCTGCCTACCCATCTGCCTGCCTTTCTGCCTACCTGCCTACCTGCCTGCCTTTCTGCCTACCCATCTGCCTGCCTTTCTGCCTACCTGCGTGCCTTTCTGCCTACCCATCTGCCTGCCTTTCTGCCTACCTGCGTGCCTTTCTGCCTACCTGCGTGCCTTTCTGCCTACCTGCCTGCCTTTCTGCCTACCTGCGTGCCTTTCTGCCTACCTGCCTGCCTGCCTACCTGCCTGCCTACCTGCCTGCCTGCCTGCCTGCCTGCCCTGCCTGCCTGCCTACCTGCCTGCCTTTCTGCCTACCTGCCTGCCTTTCTGCCTACCTGCCTACCTGCCTGCCTGCCTACCTGCCTGCCTACCTACCTGCCTGCCTACCTACCTGCCTGCCTGCCTGCCTACCTGCGTGCCTTTCTGCCTAACTGCCTGCCTGCCTACCTGCCTGCCTACCCACCTGCCTACCTACCCACCTGCCTGCCTACCCACCTGCCTGCCTGGTACCTGCCTACCACCTACGTGGTACCTGCCTGCCTACCTGCCTGCCTGCCTACCTGCCTGCCTACCCACCTGCCTGCCTGGTACCTGCCTACCACCTACGTGGTACCTACCAGCCTACCTACCTGCCTGCCTACCTGCCTGCCTACCCACCTACCTTCCTGGTACCTGCCTACCACCTACGTGGTACCTGCCTGCCTGGTACCTGCCTGCCACCTACCTGCCTGGTACCTGCCTACCACCTACGTGCCTGCCTGGTACCTGCCTGCCACCTACCTTCCTGGTACCTGCCTACCACCTACGTGGTACCTGCCTGCCTGGTACCTGCCTGCCACCTACCTGCCTGGTACCTGCCTACCACCTACATGCCTGCCTGGTACCTGCCTGCCTGTCTGCCTGCCTGGTACCTTTCTGTCTCTGTCTGCCTGCATGGTACCTGCCTGCCTGTCTGCCTGCCTGGTACCTTTCTGTCTCTGTCTACCTGCATGGTACCTGCCTGCCTGTCTGCCTGCCTGGTACCTTTCTGTCTCTGTCTACCTGCATGGTACCTACCTGCCTGTCTGCCTGCCTGGTACCTTTCTGTCTCTGTCTACCTGCATGGTACCTGCCTGCCTGTCTGCCTGCCTGGTACCTTTCTGTCTCTGTCTACCTGCATGGTACCTACCTGCCTGTCTGCCTGCCTGGTACCTTTCTGTCTCTGTCTGCCTGCCTGGTACCTGCCTGCCTGTCTGCCTGCCTGGTACCTTTCTGTCTCTGTCTGCCTGCCTGGTACCTGCCTGCCTGTCTGCCTGCCTGGTACCTTTCTGTCTCTGTCTGCCTGCCTGGTACCTGCCTGCCTGTCTGCCTGCATGGTACCTTTCTGTCTCTGTCTGCCTGCCTGGTACCTACCTGCCTGTCTGCCTGCATGGTACCTTTCTGTCTCTGTCTGCCTGCCTGGTACCTACCTGCCTGTCTGCCTGCCTGGTACCTTTCTGTCTCTGCCTGCCTGGTACCTGCCTGCCTGTCTGCCTGCCTGGTACCTTTCTGTCTCTGTCTGCCTGCCTGGTACCTACCTGCCTGTCTGCCTGCATGGTACCTTTCTGTCTCTGTCTGCCTGCCTGGTACCTACCTGCCTGTCTGCCTGCCTGGTACCTTTCTGTCTCTGTCTGCCTGCCTGGTACCTTTCTGTCTCTGTCTGCCTGCATGGTACCTTTCTGTCTCTGTCTGCCTGCCTGGTACCTGCCTGGAGACCATCCGCCACCTCATCAGGAGCATGCCCAGGCATTGTAGGGAGGTCATACAGGTACGTGGAGGCCACACACACTACTGAGCCTCATTTTGACTTGTTTTAAGGACATTACATCAAAGTTGGATCTGCCTGTAGTGTGGTTTTCCACTAATTTTGAGTGTGACTCCAAATCCAGACCTCCATGGGTTGATAAATTTGATTTCCATTGATAATTTTTGTGTGATTTTGTTGTAAAAAAAAAGTATTTAATAAGAATATTTAATTCATTCAGATCTAGGATGTGTTATTTTAGTGTTCCCTTTATTTTTTGAGCAGTGTACTTTACTTCAAAGGAACAGCTGCACTATCATATTACATAAGCACTCACTCGATAGCGTGAGAACATCCGGACAGGATGTCCATAAAAGGGCATAAACCCGTGACACTAAAAATAGATCATCATTCACTTTTTCACACATGCCGTCTACTGTATTCTCTCTATAGCGCTTTCAGAAAGAATTCATACCCATTATTATATTATTCATACCCCTAAAAATGACCACATTTTGTTTAATTAAAGCCTGAATTTAAATTGCTATATTTTTTTACAGAAATATCTTATTTACTTAAGTATTCACACCACTTTTCTATGACACTCCAAATTGAGCTCAGGTGCATCCAATATACTCTGATCATCTTTGAGATGTCACTAGAACTTGATTGGAGTCCACCTGTGGCCAATTCAATTGTTTTCACATGATTTAGAAAGAAACACACCTGTCTATATAAGTTCCCACTGTTGATAGCGCATGTCAGAGCAGAAACTATACCATGAAGTCCAGGGAACTGTCCTGTGATCGACTAGATACAATTGTGAGGAGGAATATATCCGGGAATGGCTATAAAACTATTTCTATAGTGTTGAAAGTTTCCATGAGCACCGTGGTCTCCATCATTGGGAAATTAAAAAAATATGGAACTACCCACTCTGCATAGAGATGGCTGTCCGACCAAACTGAGCGAGGTGACCAAGAACCAAATGCCCACTCTGACAGAACTACAGAGTTCCTTGGCTGAGATGGAAGAACCTGCCAGAAGGACGACCGTCTTTACAGCACTTCACCAATCTGGGTTTTATAGGAGAATAACCAGATGGAAGTCACACCTGAGAAAAAGGCACATGGCAGCACACCTGGAGTAAGCAGAAATGCATGTGAAAGACTCATAAGGCTATGACTGGAGAAAACCAGGCACACACAGCCCATCACCTGTTGAACACCATCCCTACCTTGAAGCATGGTGGTGGCAGCATCATGCTATGGGGATGCTTTTCAGCAGCAAGGACACAGGCAAATCCTTGATGAGAACATACTTCAGGGGCCGTGACTTAACTTGGTCACGGCCCCAGTCTAACAGGACAGTGACCCCAAGCATACAGCCAAAGCAATGCTAGAATGGCTTCAGAACAAGAATGTGAAAGTCCTTGAGTGGCCCAGCTGAAATCCAGCCTTGAATCCCATTTAAATTTGTGGAAATTCTTGAGGATTGCTGTTCACCGCCGCTCCCCATCTAACTTAACAGAGCTTGAGAAAATCTGCAGGGAAGAATGGGAGAAAAATCCACTAATCCATACCGTATGTGCAATGCTGATACAGATACACCCAAGACGACTCAAAATTGTAATCAACGCCAAAGGTGCTTCTGCTGGGGCCGTGAGTATGAACAATTTATCTAAATCAGATATTTCTAAAAAATAAAAAAAAACATTTTAAAATCACAGCATATCTTTTGGCTGTCTTTTTGAGTTGGTGAATATAGATTGGAATCTCATTGATCAACCAACTATTACCCAATTATCCATGTGGAAATTACATGGTGTGCCCAGTGGGAAGGGATCACTTGTCACAGACTTATTTTGACATGAGTCAAGCAGAGAAGTGGGACCCACATTTGGAAAGTCTGATTTAATATAATTTAACCTTTATTTGACTAGGCAAGTCAGTTAAGAACAAATTATTATTTACAATGATGGCCTACCCCAGCCAAACCCGGAAAATTGTGCGCCACCCTATGGGACTCTCAATCATGGCCGGATTTGAACCAGGGACTGTAGTGACACTTCTTCCACTGAGATGCAGTGCCTTATACCGCTGAACCACTCGGGAGCCAGTAGATACAGTACAATAGTTTTAATATTTTGTCTCAAAAGGACCAATCCCCCAGACAAATGGTCAGACAAAGTTCAAATGTAATTTTATTCAATATTCTGGTTTCCAAAGGTCATGAGAGAACCGTTTCCAAAGATGTATTGTATTGCATTATGTCAGACTGTGACTAGCTTGCTGGCTATCACTGGATGATGTATCAGGCTAGTCAGAGGCTTTACTTTCAGGGGCTGGTAATATCACACTGGACATAAGATGGTTAAAGTTATGGTCAAGTTTATTCTGAAGTTGTTTGTATAAAATGTACCATAAAAGGACAAAAACCTTTAAATGAATCTGAGCATATTAATCTTTGAGCATGTCAACAATGAATGTTTGATAGAGAGCTCAGCCTATTGCCTTGCAGTTGTTGCTCTCCAGAGACCCTGCCACTCCTTTAACTGCTCTTCTTCTTCCACTCCACCCTCCATTCATTCCAGTCCAGTAGGGTTCGACTGGTCTGCCATCCAGCTACCTCCAGAGCTAGAAGAGATGAAGCACAAACAATGGTGACTGACCAGTGTTACAACATCCAGCGGCGTCAGTTGGGTATGGCGCTCAAGACCAAAAATGTAAATTGGACTCAGATCATTCCAATCCCGATTTAAAATGCAACAGCTGTTTAGCATATTGAGAGCTGGCTTTAGGACCATGTGGAGCATCGCTCGGAGAGAGTAGAGAAATCGAGACACCCCACTCCCAATTTTTTTCTGATTGGGGCAGGGCCACTCTTGTCTACTTATTGCCCCTGATGGGGCGGGAGCGGACAATAAGTAGACCAGAGACAGCTGTTCCTTCTCTTGCGTGAGCATGCCAGATATTATGGAGGAACCGCGAGCTCACATGGGTAAAGCCTGCTCATACGAGAGAGAAAACGACAACTTATACAGACAGGAAACGTGGCCATTTTTTCTTCAATGGTTAACGGCCTGAGTAAACTCTTATTTATCACTTTTAGAAAGCAGGGACAGTGCCAGTTTGCTTTGCCGGACAGCAATTTAGGCCGTGTGCTGAATGCTTTGAATTTGATGTCGGCATTTGAACTGTCTTATTTGATAGCCAGGAGATCATTGGGGAGGTGGGGGAGCCCTCCTTTTTGGTGGCCGTTCAAAAACAAAAGCATTTATTGCCATTAAAATATGGGTTATGAAAGCTGTAGAGCTCATTTATATTTTCATTCATTCACCCAGTAGGCTAGAGCAAGTTTGGTTTCCTGGTTTTGGCCTTAAAAAACAAACAATTGTAGGCTATAACAAATGTGCATTGTCATGCAGTGACAGAATGATTATTGAGATAATGTAAATCATTCATGATTACTTAGTTGGGCTAACTTTTTTCAACTTCTTGCTGTAGGTCAACTTCATGATCATCATCATCCTCTGCCTGCATCCTTAATCCCTACCTGTAGCCTACCTGCCTCTGGTATAATGCATTTCCACCACTCACTATCAGTCTTGCTTGTCCATCTTCCTGAATTAAAATGATATATTCTAACAATCTTGCTTGCAAAAGTTATTTAGCTATAGTGTGGATGTAGCACTTTTTAAATATGAGCACCCTGATAGTGATGTGTTGCATACACAGAGGTTGCACTATCAGATGGAGACAAGCTGGCCCGGGGAACAAATGGAGCGAGCCGCCCCTTCGTTGGTTACTGAACTCAGCAAAAAATATATATATTTTCAGCAAACTTCATGTAGCAAATATGTAAATATTTGTATGAACATAAGATTCAACAACTGAGACACAAACTGAACAAGTTCTACAGACATGTGACTAACAGAAATTGAATAATGTGTCCCTGAACAAGGGGGGGTCAAAATCAAAAGTAAGTCGGTATCTAGTGTGGCCACCAGCTGCATTAAGTACTGCAGTGCATCTCCTCATGGACTGCACCAGATATGCCAGTTCTTGCTGTGAGATGTTACCCCACTCTTCCATCAAGGTCCATCAAGTTCCTGGACATTTCTGGGGGGGAATGGCCCTAGCCCTCAGCCTCCGATCCAACAGGTCCAAGAAGTGCTCAATGGGATTGAGACATTCCTGTCTTGCCAGAAATCAGCCATACTGCTCGTTCTGTGCGTGGTGGCATTGTCATGCTGGAGGGTCTTGTCAGGATGAGCCTGCAGGAAGGGTACCACATGAGGGAGGAGGATGTCTTCTCTGTAACGCACAGCGTTGAGATTGCCTGCAATGATGCTGTGACACACTGCCCCAGACCATGACGGACCCTCCACCTCCAAATCGATCCCGCTCCAGAGTACAGGCATTGGTGTAACGCTCATTCCTTCGACGATAAACGCAAATCCGACCATCACGCCTGGTGAGACAAAACCATGACTCGTCAGTGAAGAGCACTTTTAGCCAGTCCTGTCTGGTCCAGCGACGGTGGGTTTGTGCCCATAGGCGACGTTGTTGCCGGTGATGTCTGGTGAGGACCCGCCTTACAACAGGCCTACAAGCCCTCAGTCCAGCCTCTCTCAGCCTATTGCGGACAGTCTGAGCCCTGATGGAGGGATTGTGCGTTCCTGGTGTAACTCGGGCAGTTGTTGTTGCCATCCTGTACCTGTCCCGCAGGTGTGATGTTCGGATGTACCGGTCCTGTGCAGGTGTTGTTACACGTGGTCTGCCACTGCGAGGACGATCAGCTGTCCGTCCTGTCTCCCTGTAGCGCTGTCTTAGGCGTCTCACAGTACGGACATTGCAATTTATTGCCCTGGCCACATCTGCAGTCCTCATGCCTCCTTGCAGCATGCCTAAGGCACATTCATGCAGATGAGCAGGGACCCTGGGCATCTTTCTTTTGGTGTTTTTCAGAGTCAGTAGAAAGCCCTCTTTAGTGTCCTAAGTTTTCATAACTGTGACCTTAATTGCCTATCGTCTGTAAGCTGTTATTGCATGGGAAACGGTGTTTAAACCCTTTACAATGAAGATCTGTGAAGTTATTTGGATTTTTACGAATTATCTTTAAAAGACAGGGTCCTGAAAAAGGGACGTTTACATCAATATTTTCAGTGCCACATCGTTGGTTAATAGAATGTTTAAATACTCTGAGGCACCTTGTTGATAAAATGCCTCAATACTCATTGAATGTTTTCCTTCCCTGGTGAATATTGCAGAAATTATAAAATGAGCCTGGTGCGCACACATTATGCAGCGCAATAAGATAAATGCCTCAATGACGCTGCTCATATACGCTACAATGGCACATATAAAAGATGAAACTTCTATCTATCTCTATGGTATGATAAGGTGACATGTAAAGGGGCCTGAACTCCCTTTTTAAAAAGGCACGTGTAGATTTTCCATTTGTATTTCGTGATTTTGGACATTCTTTGGTCGAGTCATGCGTCCTTGTCAGTTGTAGGCCTAAGTAAGTCATTTTGTGTAGGCCTATGCTTTTTATTTCAATGCATGTTTATGATTTATCTGGCAGAGTTTCCATTCGCGGCCAGCTGTTTTATTCACCAGATACTCACCTTTATTTAACTAGGCAAGTCTTAAGAACAAATTCTTATTTACAATGACGGCCTACCAAAAGTCAAAAGCCTTCCTGCGGGGACGGGGCCTGGGATAAAAAATTATAATAAAATACCATTGATATCGGCATTTGAAAATCGTCCTTGTTGTGACTTGTTAGCCTGTATTATGCATCTATTTCATGTTCACTGTATGTGCTGTTTCACAAGTAAATTAGTCAATATAGGAAGTTGAGTAGTGGTTGACATTTTACACACCATTCCACAGACCTTTAAACCCAATATTGAGGTGATAATTAATGGCTGGGATCATTTTTATTGGTTTTTGCTGTTCTCCAAATAGCATTTTAAACTGTGTAGAAATGCAGTAAATGAGATTCAACTTCCAAACAATTCCTTGGGAGAGGGGCATACCCTAGGTTTAGCTGAACACCTGACAACATCCCTGACAACATCCCAACATACACGGTGGGAGTAAACAGCTACTGACTGAGCACACCTTGTTACACTGAGCTTACCTTTGAGGAATGGCTGAAAAATTTGGTCCATAAGTTTATGACTCTCATGCACCAGCTCCCAATGATCTTGAGGGAAAGGGGAAAGGATAACATAGAGGAAAAAGGGATAACAGAGTTATAACACAGCATTGACAAAGACATTGGTTTAAACTGTCATGTAAAGATGATCATTAAAGGCTCACTGTTGCTGTGTGACATTGAGAGTTGTTTGAGAGCCCCCTCTAGTGGCGAGACAGGGTGTAACACAGTGCAGAGGCACACTGCTTGGCACACAGCCCTAATCTCATCACATACAGATGCATCTGGTCCCAAACAAACACACACAGAGCCTAAGGGAGAGAAATAGCACATTCAAAAACACTCAGATGACATACACCATCTTTTAAAATTACATGTATTGTACATCCATCTAGAAACAACCCGCGTCACAACCTAGTACAGCAGTTGGTGGGGGATTACTGAAAGATGTTATACACACCACGTTTGACTCCGATAAGGAAGGGCTTGTGGTTGTTTTTCATGGCCAAAATAAGGTCCTCTGACCTACAAAATGAATTAAATTATATAATTGATCATGAACATCCAAATCTGAGCACACTTCACTTTCACACCAAACAGGCAGACACCAACTTACGTATAAATAAGTTCCCCTAGCCTCACTCCCAGTTTGACTGGCACTGTCCTCCTGAACTCTAAAAAAAAATAAACAGCAGAAAAGTATGTTAAAGCCATTGATAGTTGATCGCCATAATGATCAACAAGCCATTTCAATGTTTATTATTCACTGAATGTCAGCCATACCCAATAATACAGGCTCTTTAAGATTGGCCTCTAGTGGACCGAGGACCCGTCCATCTCTCAGGTATTGGTGGAGCACAATAGCAAGCCGAGCCTCGTTGAGTGTCTCCATGACAACTGAACGCACTGCTTTGTAATTTGCACAAAGGTGTAGGATGGTGAAAAGGAAGAAGAGGACGAACGTCAGCCTGAGGAGATGAGAAAGGATGGAAAACAGATCAATCTCCATCGAATAACCAATAGGTTATCTATATAGAGCTGTCATGTCCTATCTCATACAGTGGCCGTGTAAGCAGTGCAATAGAGGACTCACGGTGGATTGTCAGTGACAAGAGGAATAAGGATCAGACTGACCAGCAGTCCAGCCAGATTCACTAAAGTCTCCTGTAAAGAACACACAAATTACAATAAGATCCTCATCTTAAAGCAGCAGTACAAGACAGGATAGTAAAAGCCATGGGTTAGTTACAGTATCTTACAGTATCATCAAGTAAAGAAATATGTATGGAGCACCTGGCTGCCATCTTTGGCAGAGATGTCCGCCATGTTGTCTCTGCGAGCTTGGTGAAGAGTCAAAGCAGCTCTGGTGGCCCCACCTGCAACCCCGACAATGGACTGACAAACACAGAGAGAGATCGAACAGTGTACATTTACATTTAGCAGACGCTCTTATTCAGAGTGAATTACAATCAGTGCATTCAACCAAAGTAGGTAAAACAACCACATATTAGGACATTGCAAGTAAAACCTTCAAAATAGCTAGTTGCTATCTGCAAAATCAATGCTAGTGAGAATATGGTATTCAGATTTACCTTGAATATTCCAGCAGAGCACACAATTAGAGTGAAGCATGTTGGGAAGTTAGGAGCCAGTATTTCCATGAACATGGCGATATCATTGAGAACATCAGCAACAAGCCTAAGGAAAACAGTACAAGTATTGACATACCCAATAATTCCATAACACACAATGAACACACTCACTTTGGTGATGCTTGACATCCCTACCTCCATTTTTTGGCCTCAGAGTCCAGTTTATTCCTAAAACACAGAGAAAGACAACATTTGAAAAACAATATTGAAAATTACTAATAGTAGATTACAAAACAAATCAAAACTCACCCTTTAAGCCAGGCAAATAGGATTCTTCCCAGCATGCCTGTGCCATCTAAAATGTAGATTGTTTTTTTTTTTAAACCCCTTAACAGGAAAGAAGACAATAGTCTTATCACAGTCATTAACACTAACCTCGTAATAACCAGGTAATTGTTGCAGCAGCAACTGTTGCCTCTTGGTTTCCAACACCAACACCCCTTAAAGAGGCCTGGGTGGCAAGAGTACCTGAAAGAGAACTGGCGAAGGCCTGTGTGTGTGTGTGTCAGAGAGAGAGAGAGGAGAGAGAGAGAGGGAGAGAGTGCAACAGTGTTAAAAATGCAACAGTGTTAAAATGTACATAATAAATTTGACATTTCAAAATAATGGCGCACATATCCACAAAACAACATCCTCTGTCTTTCTCACACAGACCTACCTGAAGAGTATCCCAAAATTGATACTGCAGGTAATCGCCACTGACACTCTCTGGATACCCTTGAGGCAAGAAGACACTCTAACAAGAGTAGATGAGATATGAGAGAGAGAGAGAGGACGATATGAGAGAGAGATATGAAGGGGTGGGGGTTTAGGGACAGATTGAAATTTACAGTATGGGTACCTGGAGGAAAATGAGGGAGGGTCATGCCTTTTCAATTTCAGTCAAGGGGAGGGTTTAGTATTTTTTAAATCTAGCCTATGTTCTGTTTAGGTTAAGAAGGAGAGGGTGAATATGAGAAGGAGCTATAGGAGGACAGACTTATTGTAGTGGCTGGAATGGAATAAATGGAACGTATAAAACACATGGAAACCACGTTCGACTCCATTCTATTAATTCCATTCCAGCTATTACAATGAGCTCGTCCTACTATAGCTCCTCCCACCAGCCTCCAACTCAGCCTGGAAAACACCCTCCATTCACCTGTTATGGTGACAATAACACCCTCCATTCACCTGTTATGGTGACAATAACACCCTCCATTCACCTTTTATGGTGACAATAACACCCTCCATTCACCTTTTATGGTGACAATAACACCCTCCATTCACCTGTTATGGTGACAATAACACCCTCCATTCACCTTCTATGGTGACAATAACACCCTCCATTCACCTTTTATGGTGACAATAACACCCTTTATTTGATGAATAATTTGGAACTATTGGCATTAGGCCACGGCATGCAAATATTTAGTTTATCAATAGATTATTGGGTTTATATTCCCTGCCTTGGTATAGGCTCTGGGATTAAATAGGCAATGATGTCATGTTCCTATCGCACAGCAATACCATAGCCTACACATACTGTGAAATATTTGACCTAAACTACTGCCCTATTTAATGTGTTAGCAGTCATTTATGCTGTATCTGGAAAATAACTGTCAGTTTCTGAACGAGAAAACAATGGCACATGTTCATGGACCTGTCAGCAGAACATTTTAATTCGACAATGTTTTACATGGACTTTTCCCCCAACCTAAATATGATAGAGAAACCGTGAATTCTGAAACATAGTAGGGCAGTCTACAAAATAATGCAATTACTGTACTTACAGTAGGTACAGTTCTATTTCTTCTGTGTTTCTGTTTTACTTGACTTTTTAATGTACGTTTTATTGTACTACTGATATTTATTACTGCTAAAAGCATTTCACAGTAGGCTACTTATGCACATGAGAATACAAATTGAAACGCCATACATAGGCCTACTTCAATGTAAAAGATCAGCTATTAAATTCAACTGCATA